>NC_056739.1:1585142045-1585367728 GCF_019279795.1 Protopterus annectens | reverse complement strand
TTTTGTCAGGCAGCTATATCGTGGATTTAAAAAAATATATATAATTATTTACTTTATATAAGTGTGATGGGGGTTTACAGTGTCAGGGAGTATGGTGTTGGGTGCAAGTACATTTGAGCGAACCCGCTCTTGTGTGTTGACATTATGCTTTTTAAAACCTTGCAGGGGCGTGCACATTTAGACTGCTCGGCAGTCGAACATGCCCCCTGCTTTCCTACTCAGTCCGTGTAAGAATTACGGTTGAGTCAGCGTGCCCTCATGAATATTCATGGCACGCTGATATCAAACCGTTCAACTGCAGCCTCCGAGTAAGACTTAAGTCTTACACGGAGGATTAGTGAATCTGGGGGTGTATTTATGGGACTACCACATATGTGGTAATTCACACATACTTTTTTTCCAAAGGGGATGATTATGCACTTTTTGGCATTTAGCTTGAGGCCATGATTTTGACACCAGGTATCCGTCTCAGTGAGACCCTTCTGGAGGATGTCTGTATCAGCCAGAGAGTAAGTTATGGCTCCCAGTTTGCAGTCGTCTGTGAACTTGGTCAGCCATAGTCCTCCTGTGCTTGCCTGTACCTCTGAGAAGTATATACTGAACAGGAGGGGTCCCAGGACTGAGCCCTGGGGGACGCCACTTGTAAACAGTTTAGAGTTGGACCTAGAGCCTGCAACTCTCACCGTGTGGGTTCTATCCATGAGCCAATTGGCAACCCATCTCGTGACATAGGGGTTTATGTTCAGGCTGGTGAGTTTGTCTATAATACCAGAATGGGGAATGGTGTTGAAAGCCTTTGCGAGGTCTAGGTAGGCTGTGTGGGCCTCCTTTCCCTCATCTAAAGCCTTGGTAATGGTCTCAAAGAAGTCCACCAAGTTTAGGAGGCATGATCTGCCCTTAACAAAGCCAAACTGGGTAGGGTCCTATGTTTGGAGGTTCCCAATGTCTCTGTTAATGAGTTCCATGATGATGCGCTCCATAGCCTTTCAGACCAGGCTAGTCAGGCTTATAGGGCAACAGTTCCCGGGGTCCCTTGTGACTCCAACTTTGTAGAGCAGGATAACTGTTTCTGTACGCCACTCTATGGGTACGTAGCCTGTAGAGAGGCTGAGTTTGAACAGTGTGTTTAGGTGAGGGGTTAGTTCATTTTGGAGATCGTGTAAGACATAGCCTGGGACACGGTCCGGTCCCATTGAAGCTGTGTTTTTGGCTTTGGATAAGGGCTGTTTTAACCTGTGTGTCAGTGATTGCCGGGGCTCTACATTCTTCTGGTATAGTTATGGGCCTTTTAGGGGGTGAGGGGGGGTGAAGTTTGCACTAAACCTGTCTGCCAGAATGTTGGCAATATCAGTCGGTTCAGTGTATTTTGTGCCATTCTGCACTAACTCAGATCTGAGAGTTTCCACTTAGGCTCTTGACATAGCTAAAGAACGCTTTGTGGTTATCTCTGGCGTCCTTGGCAATATTTCTTTCGAAGCTAGCCTTGGTTGATTTTATGAAGGAATCGTAGTTTCTTGCTGATACTGATCAGAGATGTCTTTTCTTCTTGGGATTTTACTCTCTTCTGTACTAGATTCTCCTTCTATTGTATAGCTTGTTTATGGCAGGGATCCACCAGACTGGTTTCCTTTTCTTGGGGGAGTGAGTCTTGGTTTTGTTTGGGACAGCATGACACATGCATTCTTGCAGATGCTAATAGAGTGCCTTTGTAAGGGATTCAGCAGCTTGGACAGCATTGTCCTTTAGCATGGGGGCTGTGAACCTTTCCATCTCGGTCTTAAGTAACGTGAAGTTTGCTTTTGAAAAGTTTTTCATGGTGGTTTCCTTGATTGGGGGTGTGGGCAGAATGTGGATATCCAGAGTGATTAGTCTATGGACTGATCGAGGGGCTGACCTCCAGTGCAGAACACCGGTCACCCATGTTGGTGATAACCAGGTCTAAAATGTCGTCACCTCTGGTGGGGGTGTTGACCAGTTGATCCAGGGCATTCGAGTTTATAAATTCTAGCAAGCGTTGGGCAAGGGAGTTAGTACTTGAGTAGTTCTCCCAGTTACTGTTTGGGTAATTGAAATCACCCAATATTAGGGCATTTGGTAGGACCTTCATATTTTCCAGTGTCTCCAGAAACGTGGAATGGAGGTCCTGGGTCATGGTGGGTGATCTGTAGCAAGCTACAATTTGAATTGCAGTTTTGCCCGTTGTTAGTTGCACATGGATGATCTCTGAGGCATTGTGCTGTGCCACTAACCTGGAGGTGTGGGTATCCTTGATGTATGTGGATACACCCCCACCTTTTGTGTTTCGGTCCAAGTTCTGTGGCTGAAAAGTATGGTATGAGTTATAGCCTGGTAGTGCTGGGGTGCTCTCTGGAGCCTTAAACAGGTTTCTGTTACTGCACAGATATCAATGTTCTCCATACTGAGGAGTGCCTCAATTGCATGCATTTTGAGGTTTAGACTTCTGGCGTTGAGTAGCATTACCCTTAGTTTTTGGTTACTTGTGCTATTTACGGTGGTGGGTTTATATTTTGAGCCTTGCCTAAAAAAGGCACTATGGGAGCGGCAAAAGCCTTGGCCAGTATGCAAAAGCCTAAGGGTGACAGGTGCAAGCCATCTCTTGCGAAGCAAAGTGGCTTGTCAGGCATGTCATCCCAGGCTGACAGATACTGGATCCCCTTTGAATGACACCAGAAACTTAGCAAATTGTTGAAATTGATCATTTTTTCTTTATACTGTGGCATTATTCTTGGTGAGGGCAGGATGCTAATCAGGGTCAGGGTCATACCAGCCTGGGCTACCTGATCATTGAGCTCTTCCATGTCTCTTTTCATGTAGTCCAGGGAGGTACATCTCAGGTCATTCACACCAACATGAACAATGACAGAGTCATATTTGTACTTGTTCTGGAGCAACCTGAGTGCTTGTGTTATGTGGCGGATCCTGGTGCATGACAGGCAGCTAACTGTAACCTTCTCCTTGTCCAGCCTAGTTAGTGGGACATCAGTGTGCCTGACTATAGATTCAGCTATTACTAGTGTGTTGGGTATGTTGTTTGGCCTTAATGGCTGTGATTGCGTGGCACACTGATTATGTGAAGTATATGTTTCATGGTTTGTGATGGGGTGTGGAGGTTGCTTGGGTGTCTGCTTTGGAGGTCTCTGTTGCTTTTGCAGATTTGTATTTAGAGCCTCCGGCACACTGATTATGTGAAGTATATGTTTCATGGTTTGTGATGGGGTGTGGAGGTTGCTTGGGTGTCTGCTTTGGAGGTCTCTGTTGCTTTTGCAGATTTGTATTTAGAGCCTCAGAGTATGTTTTCGTGCATTTTTGTGTGTTTTGCTGATGCTGGTTTAATGGGTCTGTGTGAGACTGGTGGTGTGATGCAAGTATTTTCCTTCTCCTCTTGACTGTCAGTTCCAGTCTTGGGTTGACAGAGCTTTGCCTCCAGTTTGGCTGTATAATTGCAACTCTCGAATGTATTAGTGTTTGGTGGTAGGAGGAGAGGGTTGTCTGTGTACATGAGGCAGTTGTAACATTGCCTCAAAATGCCTAGATTCACCAGTTGGACTGGAGAGTACACCTGAAACTGCCCTTTGGAAATGTCTGAATAGGTAAAGTGAGCTGTTTTACTGATTGACTGGTAGGGACAAATAGAGAGCCTTGTCATTCTGGACAGTATAGGGGGGGTCTAGTGCTAGTGTTAATTAGTGCTTGCTATGCATTTTGAGCAAGTGCTGGGCTGTGAAATGAATGGTTTGAGTGCTTAAGTTGAAAGTTTGTCTAGTTCCAAGGGAAAAATTGAAGAGTAGACTTCGTGGAGCCAGGAATACTTTAACTCTAGCTAACTGGCGCTGCCCGGCGTGCAAAACTGCGCAAATGCCGTTTTTATAGCGGGGAAACGAAAGAGATAGAAATTAGCCCAAAATGGCCAGTAAACTACTAACTTCTGGGCTGAAACCACTCCTCCAGGGACAGATAGGCTGCTCAAAGCTCTCCTGTCTCACAGGTGAACAGAGAAACTTCCTTCTATCCAAGTAAGGTATGGGCAACACAGAAACTTGTAACACAAACCAAATTCAACAATAACATGAAAACTGCAGAAAAGTGATACTTAATCACTCCAAATTCTCTCTCTTGTCTCTCTGCTGCTGTAGAACTCTGCAGGACACTTATAGTATCACAAAGGGAAGTAAAGCAGTAGTAACAATTCTGAAGGTAAGATATCTGGACTAATATGACCACGCTCAAACATATTGTTAAGGACAAATGGCAAAAGGAAGGAAAGTAATTCAAGTAGTAAGTAAGGTAGAATGTTAGTAGAGGGCAAGTGGAATGTAGAGCTTATAGAGAGTAATGCATACAAATAAGAACATTAGAAAGGTAGCAATAAATATGAATGAAGGGGAGATGAATTAAAAGGTATTGGGTTGAGAGTTTTGAGGTAAACAGGTGGCAAGTCACAAGAGTTAAACATGATGTTAGGTTAATGTTAATTAACTGATCAATGAGTCAGTGGTCATTTGCAATTCTGTAGTACTTTGAGTGGAATGTTTCTATGCAGAAAAGTAGGCCACTAAATTTTCTGAAATCTCAAATTTAAGGTATTGGAGGGAGGACATTCGAGAAGCAAGCTGCAGTTACTTTGCCATCAATTCTTAGGTTGTTTTTAGTGCATTAGCAGGTGACTACTCCATTAACAGCTCACTTAGTTATAAGTAACTGCTCAGTGATACTAGATACTTGCAGGAGAAGTGATTAAGATGTTGGTGTCTGAATATAGTCAAGTGTATGAAAGAGGCCATACCTTTCTTTAACTAATTGCTAATTTGCTGGTAGAAGTTATGATCTTTTAGATTGGGAGTCAGGAGAATGAAACATTGGATTTCATTTATTAATTATGTAATATTTCACAGTCCTTTTCCAATGACTATACAAGCTGTGAGGTTTCATACTTGAAAGCAATAAGAGGAAATCCATTTCGATTTCTTATCCCTATCCTTAGGAGTTAGAAGGGTAGAGATTTTCATAACTTTGTTGACTATATTGATTCTACCATTTAAAATTATAATATGGTGTTAGAAGTAAAATTTTGGATCCATCCAGATAGTGAAATACTTGCTTTTATGGATTTTTTTTAGCTGTTTGAAAGCAATCTTTAATAACCTCACATTTTCACAATTGTTAACCTCTGAGTAATATTAGAGTTCACATTTCAACATCTGTAGATTAATTAGAGGGTGTATGGAACAGAACCAGTTTTCTAAAGATATCACTTGTTGGTAATGCAGTTCTTTAACTTGGAGATTTTAAGGAAATTGATTTGCAATGATCATATTTCAGAAAACCAGGTAAATGGAGTTAATAAAATACATGAGGCAATAAGACTGTGCTTTTACCAATAAAACCTTTAAAAGAAAAGATCTGGAGTAAACCTCTTTTTTTTTTTTGAGGAGGAGGATTTAATACGGGATTTATTTTGTTTTTAGAAATAAAATTATTTAGTTGAACAGATTGCTGTAAATACAAGGACTCTTGACAGTCCTGTGCTGGTACTTTGGTATTTTGGAGTACATCAGACTTAAAAGGTTTATGCGTAGATTGTGAGTTAGCGGTATTAATCCACATGTTCTTATCAGTAAACAGCTGCATGTCACGGACATGAATTTGTTACAATTCCAGCAGAGCAAAGGATGAGACTTGGCATAGAGTGATTCACAAGGCCAAAAGCTTTGGTCAGGTCTGTGGAATGGTTCTTGTAAATTTTCAAAAATGTGTATATTTTAGTTATTGGTGATTGATTAGAACCACGAGTGATTGGATGGTAATCATGGTGCAGTACTCACTTCCAAAGCCATGCTGGTTTCTTTTAAAGTTAACAAAATTAAAAATGAAAAGCACTACTTATTTTGCCATCTGGCCTTACATAGTGTAAGGATAAATCCCTGACTGCGTCCCAGATGATCTGTGTTGAGCTAGTAGTATGGACAGTGGAGGGACAGGGAGGAAGAAGTTAGGAGTGAACAACTGATGATATCATCTTGCCTATCCAAGGGGAGGGAGGCCACTCATTTCATTTCATTGGCAACACCAGTGGAAATGCAGTTGTAGTACCTGCAGCCTAGCTTGCTCACACTGTATAGCAGTACACCACTTAACTGTGAGGTTGCATACTTGCAGTAGCATGGGTTCACTTTCTGAAAGCAGCAGTTGTTGAGAATGCAAGCAGGGCATTGGGGGATACGACAGTCCACTGCTCAATGCACAACTCTTGCCTCTACTAGGGAACGAATGGCCCTAATGGCTGTTTCCGCACTGGAGGAACAAATGGGTCAATTGAATGCAAGACACTGGAGTTTCTGAGTAGAACATGCTGACACCCCAGTCAAAAGAATACCTTATTTGCTAAAGTAGTCTTTTAGAGATTTTTTTTTCTTAGCAAGAAAAGGGAGTTGTAAACTTGGTCAAAAATGACAGAGATGGGGTAGATCAGTGCCCCAGGGTATAGGTATAACTTTAGGTGGGTCTACTTTATAACACCGAATTACCATTTTGCCGACTTTCATAATACCGAGACTAAAATGCCAACATTCCAAAATCCTGACACTTCAGATAGCTGACTTCCATTCAAAGGAATGTTTACAAGACTAACTTCATTGCTACTGCATAGAATGAGAAAACTGTGAAACATACAGTATAAATAGCGTGCTGTGTCTTTAAAGTCTCCTGTTAGGTGCAGGACACTAGTGAAAATATAGTGGGTGTGTTGCAAGAAATGCAATTATGACACTAACCACTAACACTATAGCAGCAGTACATTACCCTTTCAAAAACCCAGACATCTTACCTAACCTCACCCACACCCAGCCCACCAACCAATACCTGCATAGCCAAAAAAATTCTCACTTAATATTCATGGCTGTAGCTGTAGCACCAACATGAATATACATTACAGACACTTAAATGTAATAAAAACAATTATTAATTTTTTACTTTTATGTTTTTGCAGGGGGCTGAGCTCCCCAACCCCCCTGCAACATAAGTATACCAACTCCAAGATCGCACTACAGTTCGGAAATGATTGGATTTCCTGTTTCGCTCAGCTTGGAGAGTCAGCATTTTAAGTGTTCAGTCTTCTGAACGTCGGCAAATTGAAGTTTCAGTCAAATGAAACTTCTAGTTTTTGGTCTCTGTATTCTGAAATTCGGTCTACTGACATTTTGGTCATATCAAGTAAACCCCCCTGAGACTACTACTAAGGAAGGGATTGTGGACTGGTAAAACATTTAGTTATATAGACAGTGGCTTGACTGTATATTGGCTGCATTTTTAGAAATAAGGGGTGTATTTTTTGAGAAATTGAGTATCTTTAATCTGCAAGTTCTTTGTAGGCAAGACAGCTAAAGTAAAAGCGACAACCAAATGGGTTAGTATAAGTGAGTCCAGAGAAGGTGACTGAGTGTTCATCAGATAAGATATGGGATTCATCACTAAGAAGCTTAGGAGCCTGATGAGGTGTCTGGTGAAACATTCAAAGTAGGGTTTTACAGTTTGTACTGTGGTCTGAAGTCATAAGGTCCTTTCAACAGTTTTAGGGTTATCAAAAGGATGTTTTCATGTACTTTGTTCTTAGATAAGTAGTCTTATGAGATCTGAGTTTTTAATACAAATTAAATGTTGTAAAAATGTATCATAAGATGGATGGTTCTACTCATGCCAAGTGAAATCCTGTATGATTTACAGGGCCTGGAGCTTTTAGAAGTCATTTGTTGGAATTAAACATTTCTAATCCATTTGATAAATATAAAACAACTATTATCATGAAGATTGAGAGGCTGAATTATTTTTATAGTGGGAATCTATATCAAAGCTATTAAGAATAAAGGACCAGTTGGTCAGACTTGGTTCAAGGGAGGATAGGCATTGTTTTTGTGCAGATAAAGTCCACAAGATGTTTACAGTGGGGCCGTTGTAGGATTTCTAATATGCTATGAGAACTGTGTTTGAGAATGGTCACTAAGAAACACAGCTGGGTTGTGCATAAGAATGAAGCCCTGACATTGATCCAAGAGACACGGGCTTGAGTAGCAGGTCTGGTCATTGGAGGATTTGACCTCTGAGGTAAGGTAGAGAATGAGCATAGTAATGCTGGCTCAAAAATCCTGAGGGATTTCTGCCTGATATCTGTCTCCATTGAAAGCAAGGATTGTAGGCTGAGTACACAAATTGAAAGGGAGTTACAGGCAGATTGTCTGCAGTGGAGAGCAAGTGTTGGCATATATACACAAATCACACTGATGTCCCATCTGACAGTGCACACAGATGTGAAATTTAAGGGTATGTCAAAGGGAGAAAGACTATCCATTCATCAGGATGGTGTTGTCCCAAGATACCTCATCTACTCTTCACTTCTCACTGTGGCTATTGAGGAGGGGCACAAGGGTGCAACACACTGAGTGCAGTTGAGTTTCACAAGAAGTGTATGTGAAAACAAAAGAATGATCACTAAGGATAGGAAGGACCAGTATGAAGCCCCTGAAGATTGACAGTACTGTTTCGGCATTTAGTGATCTACACATCTAGAAGTAAATGAGTGTATTTTTGTTGGCTTAATGTAGTTGGGAAATCCACCAAAAGCTGGAGGCATAGCTGAGTTATAAGTCTTTCATTTGACACCTAGGGGGCACAGTGGATGCATGTAGATCCACTAAAAAGAGAATGCTATTCTTTTCACACCAAGGTTTTAGAGAAGTGTGTTACTTCCTAAAGGAAGGAAATAATGTAGAATAATGTGGCATTTTAGTATACTACACAGTAGTAACATTGCTAGTGAGTTGGGGTGTACTGATTAAGGGAAAGCTACATTTCACTCAGGGTTCACAGTGTTTTAATCAGCAGCATGACACCACTTTAGATTCTGCCTGGATTATCACATCTTGGCAAAGTATGATGTAGTTCAGAATTCAAAGGGTGACTAATACATTTTCTGACAGGTTTCAGATAGCAGTAATATCAGACTATGCTCAGAAATCTATGCTTCAAATTTGTCAGGTTTATTCCTTGTGGAGCTAGTACAATAAAAAATAATTAAGGAACTGTTGTGGGTGGTACACTTAGAACCCAAATTGTCCATCTTCAGAATGAAGTTCTACATTGGGAGCACCATTCTCATTACTGATTCCACTGTTTAGAGCAGGTCCAACCTCCGACAGCACCTTGGGTGGAAGTAAATGGAATATGAGGGGGTACAGAGGATGTCCAACCTCTGCAAGCACCTTGGATGGAAGTAAATGGAATATGCGGTGATACAGAGCAGGTCCAACCTCCAACAGCACCTTGGGTGGAAGTAAATGGAATATGAGGGTGTCCAGAGCAGGCCCAACCTCTGCCAGCACCTTGGGTGGAAGTAAATGGAATATGAGGTGGTACAGCGTAACATTAAAAAGTATGCCACAGTGTTGGGTGGTAGTGTCAGTTTACAGAGGATTGTGGAAATTTTAACACAGAAAGCTAAAAGCAGATGCTTTGGCAAGTAGGTCTAGGATAGTGTTCTTGTTTCAAAGGCAATACAATGAGTGGTTTGAGCACTTGCAACATGAAATAAAGCTTTATAATGAGTTTCATGAGTCCGTGAGTGACTTGTATTTACAGTTTTATACAGTGATGATCTTTCTGATGAAGAAACTGTGAGATGAAATTAAATGCAGCATAATACATATGACTGTTCATCTATAACCAGGAACTTGGACACTAGAGAAAAAGGAAAAAAATGCATTAAGCCATGTACAGCCTGTTTGTAAAATTGTCTTACTTCAGCAGACTGTAGTAACAAATGTCCTGATTTTGTGTGTGTGTGTGCGTATGTATATACACGCACATGTTTTTTTACTTATGTACGTGCCACACATTACTTTGTTTCCATACAAATGAGAGGATTATATTTTGTTGATCATAAGATGGCCACGGTGGTGCAGCGGTTAGCATTGTTGCCTCACAGAAAGAGGTTCCCTGGTTCGATCCTTGGCTGGGGTGCCTTCTGTGCGGAGTCTGCATGTCCTCCCTGTGGTCGTGTGGGTTTCCTCCGGGTGCTCCGGTTTCCTCCCACATCCCAAAGACAATGCTATAGGTGGATTGGACACTCTAAATTGGCCCTAGGTGTGAGTGCATGTGTGTGTGTGCCTTCTGTGGAATGTTGGGCTGGCAACTCGACACTGTAAAAACTCCACTGCTAATCATGAGAGGACAGGTGATCCGTTGTGGCGACCCCTAACCAGGAAAAGCCAAAAGAAGAAGTAGATATTTTGTTGATCATCCTGTGAATATGATGAATTAAATGCTTTATTATCACATTTTGTAGTGATAGTATCCTGAATGGCAATGGGGAAAAACACTGTTGACTGTGTTTTTTTAACACTTGCCATTTCTTTGGAGTTTGGCACTGTAGTTGCATATTAAAAGCAATTTACAATCCATTTGTAGTAAAACAACAGGTTTCCAAACTCGCTCAGCTTGATTTTTCGTTCTGATTTGTTGCTTTCCTGGAAAGTGACTTTTTAAAGTATTATGTGGCTAGTAATTTACTGCTCTACAGTTCTTAATAGGCTTCCCGTAGAAATGTGATTTGTTCTTGAGCCACATTATCTTTCACTGTGCCTCAGCCAAAACTGTAGCCTTATTTTCATGTCAGCAGATAGTTGCAGGATGCAGCAGCATTTATGTGATTGATTCTTCCTTTGTCTGCTGCATCTTCATTTTAAAAACTGCCAATATGATTACCTGTTCAAACAGACTCCAGTTTAGTTTCCCTTTTTAAAGTGGTATAGACTAACTTGCTTGCCTTGATGCTGATAGTTTCAGTTTGTCACATTATCAAAACTTAGATTAGCAAGGATCCTAAATAAAGTTTAATTATTTTTTTAATAAGAAAAATATATTCGTTTTATTGCTGCTTATACCTAACACTTAGACTTAAGGATAAGACCTTAAACAAATATACTTTGTACAACTTAGGAAGCATACAGAATTTTTTTCAGTACCTCTGGTAGCCAAGATGTTACTTTCTTGAAATACTACAGTTCCCCCAGCGTATTTTTTTTCCAGGAAAGTGTTTATCAATGTGGGCTCAATGTACACTCAGCAGTGAGAGAGAAAAGGCTTTGAATCATTAGACATGATGATGTATGTGCCTTTCGAGTATGGCACATCAAGTAACAGGAAGCAAAAATGTCTTGCTTTAATAACATGAATGAAATTAAGGAATATGGTCATTTTTGCTGACTTTCATGAAGGACACCTTTTTTATATGCAAGGCTTCATGTACAAGACTGCACATGCAGCATAAAATAAATAATGTGAAACCTTTTCAAGAATCAAAGGGCAACTGAGAGGCAGAATATATGACATTTGTATATTCAAGGACACAGTTATGAATTACATAATTTATGACTAGCTTATCTGTAGCTGCACTAAGGTAAGATGGACTTTTCACAGTGCAAAGGGTAATAATATTTCTTTATCAATTAGCTTATGCATTTCTTTCTGTAATCTTTGTTAGCGGTGTCAGAAAATTTAATAAGCTGCAGGATTTCTAGGGGGTCATGCAAACGTGTTAGTTAAAATTATTGATTAATGTTGCAGGTTGTTAAAATGAATTTTACATGTAGTTATTTGCTGCAAAGGGTAATGCAAACTAACTTCTTTTCATTTTTCTTTGTGATATAGCCAAGGATACTTAAAAATCATCATAAAATAGGAAATCTGACTGCAGAAGCATTATTTTAAACAGTGTGTTAACATAACTGTGATTTATAATAGCGGCTTTATTTATAAAACTTTGAGGGATGCACATACCTCATTATGGAAAGTTGTAAGACGCATGAAGTGTAGATGTGGCAGTGGTCCCTGTATAGTCTCTCAGACGTCAAAACTTCCTGAAGCACGTATGCCAAAATATGTGTAAAGTATAGCAGAGATACAGAGGTAGCATTTCTCTGGTCATATGCATAAGAGTTAACCATCAGTCGGGCTTGATTCCCTACATATCTGACATAATAGCCTGACAAACACTTCAGGATAGTGCTGTAATCATTTAACTTGATGTTAAATAAGATATATCTAGTCATATCTGCTCCCATACTCATTGTCGGTGAATCCGAAAAATATAATGAGCTGAGAACTTCACTCAGTTAAGAAGCACAGAAAAGAAAGACACCTTTGCTGCTAATCTTTTCAAAACCATTTGTATCTTTGTCCTTTAAATATGTAGCTGTCCTACCTTTCAGTTGGCTATCAAGCAAGTCTTTGCTCCATCAAATGACAGACTGACAGCCAAAGATCTATTTTTAAGAAGGTAGGTAGCCTTTGTCATTTTCTCCTCTCAAAGGTATTGTACTGAGATAAGTGAACCGACTGTCCATGTAGACTACCATTAAGGCCTTAGACCCCTATTCTGCTTCCATTTCTTTGATCATACATTTTTCTTGGTTCTTAATGTCTGGACTCTGTTATTTTTCTATTAACATCCTCCTGGCAACATTTTCAACTTTTATTCTTGTCTTGTATTCTCTTTCCCAAGCTTTAAAGGCCTTATTTTACAAAATCTTTAACCCAATGCACCCCATTCAAGATCTTGTCAGTCCTTAGGACTTAATTATGTATTGGAATATCTCTGATGCCTTTTTGAAAATATTGACTTCTGTACATACTTGGGAAAAGCTTTTTTCCTTGTAGCCATCACTTCTGTCAAAAAATATCTGAATTGTTTCTATAATATAGAAAGGTGGTGCTTAAAACAAAAGTTTTCACAGATTCAAATTTTCAGGACTCTGTATCAAACTTGTATTGGTCAATAATTCTGCTTATCTTTTTTTCCTGAATATTACAACTGTAGTAAATACCTCCTTCATAAGAGATTATGTGCACAGGACAAAATAGTTCCGTGAGGATAATCTAGACAGGTTATGAGATTCTAAGATCACCTTTTCAAATTATTGCCTAAATACATTGAATTTTGTCATAGCGAATATAAAATTAGTATTGCAGTAGCTAAAATCATTTCCCTAGGAGTATAGGTATTTCTGGGAACTTTTCTGAAATGCTAATGTAGATAACATTTGTGCAGACAAAGCGTACTGTTCATAGGTATTTACTAGACTAATGACCACAAGGCCTTTTTAAGCCTAGCCATGCATTCCAAATCTGACAAGTTCTGATGCCCTTGATAAGTGTAAGCATAGGCCTGGGAGATGAACCATTTACAGGTTACCTGTGTCCATTAGAGACATAGGTGCCAAACCAGGGATGAATTTCTGGTTTCCCATCCAGTTGTCCAAGTTGCACTTGAATTGGGTTAGGGAGGAACTCTGCTTCACATGGATGAGGAGCCTGTTCCATAGATAGTGTAGTCTCTGGGATACATACCTCTCTCTCTGGCAGGTCCTATTTATATCACAGGCAAGGCTTAAGTCTTTAGAATGGGTAATTCTGGTATTGTTTGTTTTGTGAATATGCAGGAGGTCCATCAGAGTGGGGTCTGACAATGCCTTGTAGGACAGCCCTAGATCTCCCCACAAAAGCCTGTAGGAGACAGTACAGGGATACGGCCTTAAAGCGGTCAGCATAGGACATATTACTTATGCCCTGTATTCTTTTAGTAAGGAGCCTCTGTGGATGTTCCAGTTGTTGGAGATGCCTGGTTAGGTACATACCAGAGGGAGCATTGTACTCAATGATAGATCTGATGAATGCCGAATACAGTGGAACAATGACTTCCTTTGACTTAGATGCCATACCCTTGTTTATAAATTGCACAACATAGAATGATTTCCTCACAACTGCAGACACATGATGATCAAAGGCTAGATTACTCTCCATGTGAGTCCCTAATTCTCTGACTACTGGGGCAACTCTAAGGGGTGTGTTGTCAGTATAATAGTTACCAGGGACGGATGACTTCCCAAAGGATAATATTATGCACTTCTTGGCATTTAGTTTTAGTCCATGGCTCTGACACCAGTTGTTTGCCTGTGTCAGCCCCTCTTGGAGAACATTTGTGTCAGTGTGAGATTCAGTGACCATCATCTGCAAGTTTAGTCCACCAGAGACCACTGACATTGGCCTTGACTTCTGAGAAGTAAATGCCAAAAAGGAGCAGTCCAATGAGGGACTCTTTGTAGAGGTAGACTCCCCAATTCCAACTTCCTGGGTCCTGTCTGTGAGCCAGTTGGCTATCCACTGGGTGATATAAGGGTCTGTACCTAACCTCTTGAGTTTGTCAACAGTGCCCGAATGGGATATTGTGTCAAATGCCTTGGCCGTGTCAAGATCAGCAGTGTGAATGATTTTGCCCTCATCCATTGCTTTGGTGACCTTCTCAAAGAAGTCCACCAGGTTGATAAGGCATGATCTGCCCTTGACAAAACAAAACTGGGTTGGGCCCAGGCTCTGAAGGTTTACTATACCTCTATTGATCATCTCCATGTTGTATTTGATGATATCATCTCCGTGTTGTATTTGATATTTCCTGAGGGAAAGTTGAGGGGGGGAGAGAGGAGTAAAGTTGTAGCTGAATTTATCAACCAGGAAGTTTGCTATATCTTCTGGCTCAGTACAGGTGGCTCCATTAATGAGCTCTGCACACAATTGTGTTTTGCTTTTCAAGTTGCAGACATAGCTAAAGAATGCTTTGTGGTTGTCCTTGGCCTGGGAGGCCAAACCTACCTCAAATTTGGCTTTGGTAGACTTTGACATCTGAGTTGTTTTTTTAGTTTGATGAGAGTGCTTTTATCCTGCTGGGTGCTGCATTTCTTAATTTTTGCCATGATTTTCTTCCTCCTTTTATACAGCCGATTGATTTTGTGATTCCACCAGCCTCTATGCAGCTGTTAACATGCTTGTGCAGGTTTTCTGTGAACAGTTCTGCATAGGCAGAAGTGTTCTCAGGGTTTATGGGGCTTCAAATTTTGCCAGGTTCTCACTTAATATCAGGAGGTTAGCCTTAAAATAGTTCCTGAATATTTCAGGTTTAGCTGGGGATTCAGGTTTTATTTTACTTCAAAGGAGACCATTTTGTGGTCTTATATTACCAGGGAAGGCATTACAATAGGGGGTATGCAGCAGTCTACCATATTAGTTAGGACCAGATCCAGTATGTTTGCACCCTTGGTTGGTGTATTGACTATCTAGTCCAGGGAGTTTGTGTTTACAAAATCTGGGAATCTCTGTGCATGTAAGTTTGGTGTCATATAGGATTCCCAGTTAATAGTGGGTAATTAAATTCACCCATGAATATGGCATTGAGTTGGATGTTAGTGATTCTAATAAGTTTAAATACATGGTATGGGTTTCCTGGGTCATAGAAGGGGACCTATAATTTGCAAGGAAAGTGGTATTGGATTTTACCTGTGGTGATTTGAACATGGAGCAGCTCAAGTGCATTGTCCTTTTTTACCTGACTTGAAGTGTATTTATTTTTGATGTAAATAGAGGGGTCTACTTTACATGGCCGACATTCCAAAATGTTGAAGACCATATGGCCGAGACCATATGATCGACATTTGAAATGTTGAACATGTAAAAGACAAAAAAAACAACAAACACTTACATTAACACTGCTAGCAAGCTCCCCTGCACCCACCACACCCCCCATAACTGAAATATACCAACTCCAAGATCACACTACAGTGCGGACGATGGAAATGTTTCCATTCCGCACTGTACGGAAATGCCGGTTCCGCATGGTCGGCATTTCAAATGTCGATCATATGGTCTCAGCCATATGGTCTTCAACATTTTGGAATGTTGACCATGTAAAGGGGACCCAAATAGAGACACCTCCACCTTTAGTCCCTGCCTGTGAACTAGCTGGGCTAAATGTGTGGAAGGTGTTATAACCTTGTACTGTTGGTGTGCTGTCCGCAGCTTTAAACCATATCTCATTTACAGCACAGATATTCACATTCTCTGGGGTAAAGAGAGCTTCTAGGAATGGTGTTTTTTGTTTAGACTCCTAACATTGAGCAGTAATACCTTTAGATTTTCTTGGCTTTGATGTGCTATGTCAGAAGTACTTTCAGTTTGGCATTGCCTAAAAAAGGCACTATGAGGGAAGACAGTGTTTTAGGTAATATATGAAAACCTAGAGGGGAGAGGTGCAGACCATCCCTGGCAAAGAAGAATGGTCTGTTCACCATCTCCTTCCATGCTGGCAAATATTGCACCCCCTTAGAATGACACCAGAAACTAAGCCAATTATTAAAATCAATCATCTTTTGTTCGTATTGTGGCATCATCCTTGGAGAAGGTAAAATGATGCTCAGTGCTAGGCTTATACCAACCTGAGACACACATTCTGCGAGCTCCATGATGTGTCTCTTCTTATAGTCTAGGGAGGTACATCTCAGGTAATTTACTCCCACACTGACTATACCTGAATCATATTGGTAATTGTGGTTCAGTGATCTGAGTGCATGGATAATGTGGTGGATCCTAGCACCTGATAAGCAACTCTGACCGTAGCTTTCTCCTTACTCTGCCTAGTGAGAGGGACATCAGTGTGTCAAATCTATTGACGTTCTCTGACCAGGAAACAAACCCGGGCTGTGGTGGTGAGAGCACCAAATCCCAACCACTAGACTACCAGAGATCCCCCCAAGAATTCTACCACTGAACCACAAGTGCAAACATGGACATTATTTCCAGATCCAGGTTTTCTTTTGGTGTTGCTTTCATCCTGAAATATAGTCCTATGATTATGGATACCCACAGTTTACTACATCAGTTCCTTTTCCTTTAACAGTCTGTCTAAATAAATCATTTCTGTATCTCTGCTGAAAGCATGCAGATCCTTTGGGACACATTCGTCATTCCTTTCACACATTTGCAGAAATTATCCTTTCCACCACAGCATCTATAAAATGGATTAAGTGCAGGATGTATTTTTTTAATTTCTTGCTTATAGGCTTGAATTTCAACTGCAGCATATTTCTGTGGATATCACAGCTGCCTTTCTCATGATTCAACAATTCACTTTGCCTCTTCTTTTGCCTTGCATACTTTCACTTCCCCAGTCACCTCTAGCTGTGTACCTTTAATTTCAGTTTTGATAAGGTCCTGTCTGTTTCTGTAAACAGTCTGATCCTTGTTCTGTCATTTCTTGTACTGCAAACTATTCTGTTTTATATTAATAAATTGTTTGGTTCAGTAGGTTCACTGTCTTTAGGGCAATTCTTTCATTGGTAATAGTCATCTGTATTATCTGTAAGAGTTTATGCATTCATAAAGAACAAATGGTGGTTTGCAGGCTCACAATATTTCCTGATTTGTAAAATTGTTGGCTTTTTTTTTTCCTTTTTTCTGTCCTCTTGAAAAATGTTTATATGAATACCTACACTGCCATTTTCAACAGTGTTCCTGATCGGGTCTCTGTGCTATTTTGTTTGAAGTAAAGATTAAATCAAATTTCTATGTCAAGAGCTTTCCATTTTCTGCTAACTTGACTTGAATAAAAGAATTTCTGGCAGTTGTAGCTCGATCATTCTTCTAACACTGAATAATTCTTTTGCACATCTAAACACCTGAACACCCCAGAAAAATATATATTTCATAACTTTACAAAAATATGTTTTTACTTTTAACATTGCTAATACGTGGATGTTTGTCAGGATGCTTAATAAATATAGACATGGATATGGGTTGTAACTTCTGTAAACTTTCAGTTCTGACTCCTAGAAGGAAGAATACTATTTGACATACAGTTCACTGTTGCTAAATATTTGCATAAAGATCTATACTGCCATATGCTGAATCTGTACTCCCATATGCTCATACACTGTAGGCTGTATGGTAGTGGATCTACATTTAGAAGGATCTAAAGGGATGTTACAGCTTTTACACATCTTTTATCAAATTTATTATGAATGGTCCTGCATTTATTTATAGTTTGCCATAAGTATAGAGGTTATTTTTTTAACTATCCATAGTTGTGTATTTTCTTGCACAAGAGGGTTACTTGGTTCAGATGCATCTTTTGCAGCCACAGTCTTGAGTTCACCAAGTATTTTTTGTGTTTTAATGCAGTACAACTTTTATTAGTACAGTAAGCAGTACATAGAATGATTTTCTGGTAATAAACATTAGAAAGCAGATAGTCCAAATTGGCCACATCTATTAGAAATAATCATAAGGCCTTCTTCACATATATCTGCATCCTCAACGGACGTACCCAGATTTGTTCAAAACTGGTGGTCAAAGACACCACATATACAAATGCCTTAGATATAGCAAACTTGCTGGCTGACAGATTAAGCAACAACTTCACCCCTCTGTCCCTCCATCAGTACATCCCAGTACCTCCCCTCTTTTCCTTACATCTAGGGAACAGGTCTCTCAAAGGCAAAAATGCAGCCTCCATGGGACCCAAAAACATCCCAGGCTACATCCTGCGTGAACTCAGGCAGGAACTTGCAGCACCATTAGGTGCCCTATTCAGCCAAAGCCTAAATACCGTCTTCGTCCCAGCTGAGTGGAGGACAGCCACTGTTATCCCTCTCCACAAAGGTGGAGTGTCCACTGATTTGGAAAATTATAGACCCATCAGCCTAACTAGCCTGATCTGCAAGGCCATGGAATGGATTATCATGGACCTCATTAACAAGGACATTGCCAACCTATAAACACTCAATCCCACACAATTTGGCTTTGCCAAGGGGAGGTCATGTATTTTAAATTTGGTCGACTTCTTTGAGACAGTCACCAAAACTGTAGACGAGAGGAAGAAGGTGCACACTGCCTACCTTGACCTGGCCAAAGCCTTTGACACCATTCCCTACTTGGGCATAACAGATAAACTTTCTCAACTAGGCATCAGTCCATATGTTACCAGATGGGTAGCAAACTTACTCACTGATAATACCCACATAGTCGAAGTCACCTCAAGCAGAAGACCCGTAACAAATGGTGTACCCCAGGGTTCGGTCTTGATGCCTCTGTTATTTGGGATATACTTTTCTGAGGTGCAGGCCAAAACCAATGGGCTATGGCTGACCAAGCTTGCAGATGACTGCAAGCTGGGTGCTGTCATCAATTTCCCCTAGGGATGTGAACATCCTCCACGAGGATCTCACCCAGACAAAAGACTGATTCCAGAAACATGGCCTCAAGCTTAATACCCAAAAATGTATCATCATCATCCCCTTTGGGGAGAGTGACGTCCCCACAAATTATCACATTAATAACACCCTAAGCACACAGTAGTCATGAGGGATTTGGGCACCCAGGTAGATAGCAACCTGACTTTTGGCCACCATGTTGCTTCCATTGTATGGAAAGCCTTCTACATGGCCCACCTCATAAGTAAGGGTATCTCATCCAGGGATAAGGAGTTCATAACATCCCTGTATTCTTACCTTACAAGACCCATTACTGAGTACAATGCCCCTTTCAGCATGTACCTCACAAAGCACATGCATCAGCTGGAGAGACCACAGAGATTCCTCACCAGGAGAATCCAGGGCCTCAAACATCTACCATACACAGATAAGCTAAAAGCCCCATCCCTCTACTCAGTTTCATACAGACTCCTCATAGGTGACCTCTGTCTGGCATACAAGGCGATGTTGGACCCTTCCTTGATGGGACTACTGCATATCCTCAAGTCAAGCTTCACTCGAGTAACCTGCATACACGGCCTCAACCTGGTCTGTGACATCGACAGGACTTGTTGGCAGGATAGATTTGTGCCCCAGAGCCTCCTCCTGTCTGTGAAATAGACTCCCTGTCCATGTCAAGCAGAGTACCTCTTTACCCCTTTTTAAGCCCAACCTTGATGACTGGATGGGAAACAGAAAATACACCCCTGGGATTCCACCTGGTGGACAGGGGCATCGGGTGCTGACTTGTCTAAACATGGGCTAAACTCTTGGCTAGGCTTATAAGGGCCTCAGGGCCAATAGCCTACTAACTTCTTATGATCCTATGAAGTAAAAAATAAATAAATATAATACAGTGTTAGGACTATACTAAGTCAATGACAAGGAGGTACAATATTTTATATTGGTGAAAGCTGGTTATATACTTAATTGTCATGATTGCTCCCTGTTGACATGTGGGACTTAAAATGTTGAGTCCCAAAACAGTGGAGCAAATCCAGAAAATACAGGAGAAGAGTGACTATTGAAGTTTCCTCTTCTCCTTTAAATGTGTTTATTACTGGAGAGCAAGCTCTGTCCTCTCCTGCACCTCCTGAAAAGTTGAGGGAGGAGTCCTCCTCAAGCAAATGGAAATTTTTACAGAAATGGAAGTCTTAGATTTAATATATGTAAGTCCCAATTTTCAATCAGTTACAGCTCTACATTCCAGGACTCAGCATTAAGAGTTCCAACCCTTTAAATTGTTACCTATTATGACAGAACTAATTAAATGTGAAATGTTTAATAACAGCAAAAAACCTTTCATGCAACAACGTACCAATCTTAATACGGGGATGGCATATATATTGAGATGCAGTAAGTCATACTCGATTGGTTGAGGCAGCTTGGGTCATTGGAAGAAAAAGTGTAAGGTAAGAAGAACTGGAATGCTCAATGGGGGAGGGGGATTTGGGGAAATGGGAAGGGAAAGAACTAATGGTGGAAGAAAAGAATGTGATGCTTAAAGAGTGTGTGTGTGTGTGTGTGTGTGTGTGTGTGTGTGTGTGTGTGTGTGTGTGTGCCTCTGCGAGAGAGAGATGGTAGCAGTGATTAGTCATATGAACACAGGGAAAAACAGAGTACCAAAATGTTTTTTTCCATTATTACAAATTGGTGCGATTGCAGGTAGTAGGGTACCAAGCAAATCTGTTTAACTATGTAGGTGAATAGAAAGAAATACCAGAATCAATATAGTAAACAGATATGATGATGTCAGAGGAAAGAAGGACCTGGCAAATTATAGACCAGTATCTTTATTCAGTAGTGATCTGAAAATATACAGTATGCATCTAGGCTGGGTATGCTACTACCAAAACCAGTAGTACACACACACATGGGTTTTATGAAGGGTAGGTCATCCACAGATGGTAATCATTTGATCACTGCTGTAGTAGCCTTAGTTTATGGGTTATATCCTGCATAGGAAATAATGACCAGACAGCTTCAAAAGTTTAAGGGCATCTTCCAATGAGCCTAAACAGTTATCAGCTAGAGCAGAGCTGAAGAAAACCAAATGTTTGAGTGTCAAGCCCTTCAAAGCATTTTTGGCACCAGAAAGTGTTCCTCTTGCGAGCTTTCAATGATCAATTGTCATTTAACAGTTCTCCAATGTAAGGCAGATAAGTTCCCTTCAAGGGAAAACAACACTTAACATATTTTATTTTTCATGACATTAACTTAGCTATATCTGTAAAATAGTGTATTTTAAGCTAGAGCTAGGAAAGTGTTGTAATGGACTGTCATGTGATTTTTAGTCACTTTTTATTGTTAATCACGACTTTTTACTTTTTTTTGGAAACAGTTGTTAAATTCAGTTTGTTTTCCCAACTAAAATCTGTGTTAAATTACCTGTGTGTTTCAAGTGGTTTTCACTGTTTTTAATGCAAAATCTACTTTTTTAATGCTTACTTGTTTCATTGGCTACTGCTATCAGTCTTCCCTGAGCTTCGGGTATCGGTTTTGGCCTTACCATGGAACAGCCAATGGTTCCTTGGGTCTTCTTTCTTCCATCCATAAAAAGCAGGACATTTTTCAGACAGCCTTTGTCCCTTTCAGCAGTCTCCAAATTTGCCTCAACCATAGATGAGTGACTCTGCTGTGGCCATTTCTAGTTTCTTGAACCATTCATTCTTTTCCTTGGCTCCCATGTGTATGCCCCCTACAGCAACTATGAACCAGGGTTAGACATGCTCTCTGCAGCTATTTGAGTGCATTTGGTGGGCAAAGGAGGACCACTCTTGTCAGTCTTTGAGGAATGAACAGCTGATGCTTCTCTGCCTAGTTGGACTGGGACGCCTGTCTCCAGGGATGATTTACCTCCCAAACGTTGGTCTGCTTCTACAGAAATTCATACCAAAATACTGAAAGTTAAGCATTTGTCTTCCCTTGTTTCTGTTATTTTGGACATGAGCAACTTATTGGACTTTGCTCAGACACTTGGCCTTTCTTACTCTGGTGTTACTGATAACAGGAAAAAGGAATTCTTCAAAATCCCTCAGATCTTCAGGAAGTGAACAGGAAAATGATTCGGAGGGAACAACTTCTGCTCTGGTTTCTCAGTCTATGGAAGTAAAAGTGCAAGGTCTGTGGAACAAAATGCATAGATCAAAATACACAAATGAAAAACTGGAAAGTAATAAATACTCTCACTTCTTTCAATCCCTAGGACCATTTCAAATCAATCTAAGTAATGTGCTACATAAACAAGAGAACCTTATCACACTAGCAGTGATATGCTGGGATATATACCTTTTTCACTCTAGAGGAATCTTACATCCTGTAAGAACAAACTTCTTCTGATAGACAAGCTGAGCAGAACCAGTACAAACCCTCACAAATGGGAATTGAATTATGTGGTGCTACAGGAATTGATCCAAGTGTGGAGACCACTGCAGATATAACTGCTTGCTTCTATTCCCAACAATCAAATTACAAATTCCTGGACTCCACCCAAAAAGACCTGGAAAACAGATCTATTTCCTTTTCCTTGGTCTGAAATGCCCCTGTATTTCACTCTTTTCACATGTATCCGTGGTCCTTCTGAAGATTTTGGGCTGCCCAGTGGTCATTGTGATGACTCCCTTGTGACCCTGTCAACACCGGTTCTCTCTTCTATTGGAAATGGCCAAAGGCAATTACCACTAGGTTGCTCACAGAATGGAAACAATGACACAGGACAGGAGTAGTTTTATATACCCTTCGTCTGACTGCCTAGATTAAATAATTTTAATACCTTAAATGTACCTTTTATCTGAGGACATGCAGTAGGTGTTAAAGGAGGTAAAGAACCTTACTACTAGGAAATCATGTATTAGCAAATGCATAAAAAAAATGAACCTGCGCATCCCATAACACACACCCAAACCAGTTTCTTGGAAGACACTGCCACAACCATAAGTTTAATGTTATTAAACCAAATGTTATCCTCCTTTGAGATTGTAACCATAAAGAAGTCAGATAGTGATTAAAAATGTGGCTGCATGATGGTTCTAGCATTAGTTTATGAGCGCTGACCATATAATAGGCATGGCGTCATGGGATGTCTGTTTGCAGATTTTTAGCTTTTACCATTTTAAATTTGGCAGCACGCCAGCAGTCTGAAGAAACAACATGATCCAGTATATTAACTGTTTTCCAAACAAAATACTTACTCTTTAAGGACCCTCCCCTCCCCCGAACGTCACAGAAGCCCGAGCAACTTTCAGTTGTGTTTTTGGGAAGTACGTGTGTAGTATAGTGCCACGGATCTGGTAGGCAGTTTTTGTTTTCATTTGTAGTGAGTTTTGTATATATGTCACTTGTTCATAGCTGGGTTCATTCATTCTTATATGTAATTTCATTGATTTGGTGACTTATCAGTTGTAACAACAAATTGTATAGGCTGGCACTATGAGCCTGATACTGTTGACATCTTGATGATAAGCCTAAAGGGATACTGGTTTCTGTGTGGGTGCGCAGATGCCAAGAAATTACATGTATCCTGTACTGCACCCAACTCTTCATAATTTAATGTAGTATTCTTTCTACTGACAGGCAGTAGCTGGATAGTTGTTAACCTAGGCACACTGTCCAGAAAGGGGCATGGGGGTGAATAGTATTAATAAAGCAAGTTAATAAGCGATTTATTGATTTTTCTCTTATTTTTATGAGGAGATGGGTAGTGAAGTGTTGCCATTAGGGCTGGCAATTGAGACTTTAAGAGTGACTGATTTGTTACTAGTATAGCATTTTGCTCTTTGGAAACAGATTTAAAGTTTCTGATATGTTATTCTGTGCAGTTTTATGTGGTTTCCACGTTTACAAAAGTGCTTGTCACATTATCAGCATCTGTATGTCATTGGTGAAAAAAAACTTCAATGTGGTTTAAGAAAACTGCTGTACATTTAAGTTTGTGTTTTAAGAAAACGATCAATTTCTTATATAAAGCCAAGTTTGCATTTTGTACCTTTATTTTGTGTGATTGTTGTAACAGGCCACTGGGGACTTGGTGTGTAATGTTTCCACTCCCCTTACTTTCCTTTAGCACATACTGTCGGTGATGGTGCTGCAAATATGGCAATTTTTTCCACTAAACCCAAAGATGTAAAACATAGGACAGAAAAAATTGTGCTTTTTTCCTATCTAGCAAGAAGCATTTTTCTTTAAAGCCTAAAGATTTCAGGCTGTATGGACTCGTACGGACTCGTAGCACCTGTGATGCCAGAACACTGGCCCAGTAATCAAGGAACCTCAATCCTCATCAATGGCAACACAGGGAAGATGACAAGTACACACACAGTAAAATGCAATTTCCCTTAAGAACACACAGAGACCACAGTCAGTCTGGGGCTGGTTTCTCCCTCTTTCTCCAGATCACCAGTAAAACTCCCCACTGGCACAGCTATAGAGTTGAGACCTTGGCCAGGGTTCCAAGCCAAGTCCTCTAACACTCATTCTGTCCAACCAATGCTTCATGCCTCAGCCCAAGTAGGTGACACACACACTCTTGAAGATTTGTTTTACACACACACACACACACACACACACACACACACACACACACACACACACCTGGGAAAGGCTGGCACAGGTTTACTAGCTATGCCCCCTTCTGCCCAGACTATAAGGTAGTTATCACTGCCACATAACCCCTTATCAACTGCTTTAAGGCCCTTAACAAACAGTGTCCAATCTTACTGTGTAATGTTATTAATCCAAATGGTAGTTTGACCAAGAGCAAGACTATTAGGAGTGGACTGCACAGTATCATAAAATAGATATGCAAATACTCTAGAGCTTAAATATCTCTAGACAGACCAGTCACAATTTAGTAGGTTTAAATATATTTAATAATAAATAATAAAAGAACAAAACAATACTAAATATGTATGTACATTGATATCAGAGTTCAAAATCACAGGAAATATTTAAAACCATATTGCAGGATAATCTCAAATAAATACTAAAAACATTTAAGCTGTACTTCACTATATTCCCTACCGAATCTAGGAGAAATTACTGTACCCTAGTTAACTTACTTTACACCAAGGCAAGTGCAGATGTGGTGAGTGGATGTTTTCAGCCGATGCTGCCAGGTCAAAAACGAAGTACAAAATGCCCAGTCACTCTCTGCGAGTTCTTAAATTAATATCAAATATTACTGCTGGGATACTTGCAGCATGACATCATTTTTGTCATCTGGCTTCACTTCCCAGGCTCAACAGTCTTTGCTAGGAACTGCTAGCATTTAGCATCTCCCTGTGAAAATACACAGCCTTCAGATGTTTGCAACAAGCAATAAAACACTTACAAAACTATGCAGAAGGCTCACTAGTTTTAGGCATTCTGTCTCCATGCTCCAC
Organism: Protopterus annectens; assembly: GCF_019279795.1. Taxonomy (NCBI): domain Eukaryota; kingdom Metazoa; phylum Chordata; order Ceratodontiformes; family Protopteridae; genus Protopterus; species Protopterus annectens. The sequence continues at coordinate 1,585,342,206 of NC_056739.1, read as the reverse complement.
TGAAACTGAAAGATAACATCTCTTTTATGGCTCAGTTATGAAACTATTTAATTTCAACTATTTTACTGAAGTTTTGCAAGTTGACCTTCTATGTGCCACTTCCCACTATTAAAACCTATACATTTACACAATTACAATAGTTTGTATACATTTCTGGTCTTTTCCAGTAGGATACACTGTGGATACATCTTTAAGCTCAGTACTATACAAACCTTTTTCACACACTCTTCTGTACCAGCAGTTTGACACACACACACAGCATACAGTTCTAATACATTTTTAGCACAAGCTTATGAATCATATTGATATTCACAAATGACCCATAAGAATTTATAAAATTCCAGACAGCTGTACTGGCAGTGTCTCCCTCTGTCACATTTCTGTATAAATGATATTAATATTCACAAATTACATTGAATTATTTACAAAATTCCAGACAGCTAGCCTGACAATATTTTCTTTTGTGATGGTACCCTGTAAACAGTGTGAGTTCTTGAATTGCTGAAGTGTCATGACTGCACTTTGATCACTGCATGATGACTTTTAAACCAGTATGGAGGACGGTAATATCACATTTTCATTAACTTCATACCAAAGCCTTTAGTTGGTCTTCAACTACTTTGTGTTTCATATCATTATAAGCCCTGATGCATCTCTCTGTGGTTTCTAGCCTTCCTTTCCATACTTTTTGTCAGTTATTGGCTCCTCTAGCTCCCCTGTTTCCTACCCACCTAGCAAATAGTTGGCATAAACAAAGAATCTGTCAAGACCATCTCATCCTTCAAATATCTTGACATCGTGATACTCAGTCTCTCAGAGCAAGAAATCTAGACAAAGCCAAACATAGTGGTGGGACAAAAGCCAAAACATAGGGACAGATTTTAAGTGTTGTTTCAGATAGTTGCTAGAATAACAGGTTTTGCATTATTATATATTTTCTGAGGGACATGAAGTCTGAAATTCAAATATATGCCATTATTTACCATGATTTAATGACTTTAATCTTCATGTTGGTATCCCACAATTCCATCAGAGTGGGCTGGGTTACATGATTATGTATGCAAATTTTATGTTAGTCAGTGTCCTGATTTTTGCCCAGTTGTACCTACTTTTCATGGGCCTTTGTCCATATTTTTCATGTTTTCATGTTGAGAGGCATGGTCATAGTACTGGCCCAAGACACTGGTTGAACATGTTTCTGATCATGATTACTGCATATTTACAGAATTACAAATTGTGCTGCAAAAAGTAGTGTACTGTAGTCTGAACCAAAGATTGGTGTGTGGCTTTAGAAACCTTTCTTCTTCCTTGGGTGTTTAAGCAGCTGAAGATAGGTATATGAAATGCAGTATACAATCAATTGGATTTGATATTTAGGATTATCACTGGGTTTTTATAAAATGTGTTATGCAATTAAAATGAAACTAATTTTAGCACAGACGCTTCTTTATTGATGTCTAGCATGAAAATTGGATATATACTCATCATGGATAGTTTTGTGCAGCAACAAAAAAATTGTGTGTTTGTGTATAAGTCCATAGGTTAGTACTAGGCCATCTGCCTCTGTGGGTGATTTAAGGGGTCTGTATTAGAACACTGAACGTTCAAAATGTCGAGTGTTCTAACATCAACCCGTTTTCAGCAAATGCTGAAAATATCGAAGAAACACAAAACCGAATTTTTTCCTAGTGAAAGAATTTGGTTGTCCATTTCTGTTGCTTCGGTATTTTCAGCACTGTGGTGGAAAGTTACGGGCTGGGTTCAGGTAAGTGTGCGATTGTGTGGACGTGAGGGTTAGGGTGGGTTAGATGAGTTAGGGTTAGGGTGTGGGTCAGGTAAGTTTGCGATTGTGTGGACGTGAGGGTTAGGGCAGGGTAGGTGAGTTAGGGTTAGGGCGCGGGTGAGGTGACTGTGCGATAGTGACGGACCTTAGGGTTTGGGTTAAGGTAAGTGGATAGTTAGTGGTGTATGTATAGTTTAGTGTAGGGTTAGGTGTAAGAGTTTAGGCGTCTGTGTGTACATTGTTGTTTGTTTGGTGTGCTTGTTGTGTGTATGTGTTTTGGAACAGCAAATTTTTTCCCTAGGAAAAAATTTGCTGTTCTGAATGTTCGATGTTTTAAATTTTCGATTTATAGGGTTCGATATTAGAACACTCAACATTTTGAATGTTCGGTGTTCTAATATAGACCAGATTTAAGCCTAGCCACATTTCCCATCCCAATGGTAAGAATCAAACCCCTGTACCTTGTGTGTATGAGATAAACCCAGTATGACTCGTACTGTCAGAAGCATTTTAATTCAAGGTCTATGTTTTTTTTTTTTTCTATTTTTTGTTTACCTGCTTACACTTTGCATTTATCTTTATTTGTTATGCTTGGGGGTTATTTTATAACTGGAATAAGACACTAAGAGGTACAACCTATGTTGTCTAGTAGAACACACCCCTTTTGCTAAATAGTAAACAAGCTCCATGTAAAGTGTCTAGTATCTTATGCCATAGGGCATGACATTAGCAGCCAGTAAATCAGACATTGCTGTGTAGATGACCCAGTGTTCACTGAACTAGCACTATCTATTAAAACACTGTGTTACAAGGAGTTGTCAATATTATGTAACCATCAGGTACAAATGGTGTTGCGATGCACACTAAACTTTTTTTGTGTGCAGTATACGTAAGGGTCAGGATGTATTTTTCTGTCTATGCCAAAGCAACAATTCATGTTTTTCTGTGTTACAGTTCATATTTACCATGTTATTAATAGTCTAATTTGTTATGCTGGTGTTGGCATTAGGACTGTACTGCAAAGAGATGTGGATTGTTATGAATTATTGCTTTACTTTTAATATCTTGGTGGTATGTTTAAATTGCTAAAGCTGTGTTGTGTTTGGTTATGCATCACATGACAGTTAAATTATAAAATTTGAAGATATGTTAAACTTTCAATAAAACTTCCTGTTTAGACATGCTTTTGAGATTGTCATTTTTTTTTTTTTTTTTTTTTTTATGAAAAGTTGTGTCAAGGCATTTTTCCTACTCCTGTCCAAAAAATTTATTTTGCTGTGTGAGGAGAGGGCAAATAAGGGTCTCGCCCTGGGTCCCAAATGGCGTAGCTACTCCTTTGCATCTGATAATGTATCTGCTGGAGACATATACCCATTAAACCAAGCAAGTACAGAAAATATGTAATTGGTTCATACTGAGAGGAAGGGAAAGTAGGATATAGGAAGGGAAAAGGCGAGAGAACAAAAGAGTGTAGAAGGCTGAGACATGTCTGTGTTCTATGGCAGTAAATGCTGAGCAAACAAAAGGACAGCAGAGAGTGATTTATTTTTCAAAGTGTCAGAGCCAGTGAGATATCCACTTGTGATGAGGGTGTTATGTAGACCCCCTAAGACATTATGTGAAGGATGGCTAGTGGGAAGGGTCCAGTGAGATGGAATTGCAGAGACAAAGTAGCAGGTAATATATATGTATGTAGTAGTGATATAACATGGCACAGGAAGAATGGAAGATAATGAAAGAAAACTGCAATAAGAGAGGTGAAGGAGGGATGGGTCTCATATTTATTTGAAGTGGATGAAAAAGTAGTGGATATGGAGAAAATAAGTAAAGAGGGAGATGTTAACAGAATGGAGAAAAAGGAAATTGCAAAAGGATGGAATGCTGAGATGTTTTATAGTGCTAAGGGAGAAAATACAGGATAAGACAATTTGGTGGTAAGTGAAGATAGTAAAAGCTGGGTGCAAAGAGTAAAGGAGAACTAGGATATGATATGTGGAATGTCCAGAGGAGAGTAAGGGGGATGGCAGGAGAAGAGTGGCAAGAAGGGTAAGTGCTTTAATATGGGGGAGGGAGGTTTTAGTAGACAGGGACTGAAAGTATGCATATAAAAATGTTTATGTAAGGAATGAATTATTATAGGTGGATGGTGATTTGCACTATTAAAAAAAATCAGTCTTAAGACATTTTGACTTAAGCATAGACTGTGATGAGTTTGAATGGGTCTAGCAAATGTATTTTGATACTTTATGAAGTGGTTGATTTCAATAAAAATGATTTAAAGAATAAAAGTTGGAGAGCTGGCAAAATGGTAGTTAAGTCCTTGAGGTAACTATTTTTTAAGAAAGCTCTCTGAGCTTCCTTTAAAGTTAAGCAATCACAGATATTGCAAAGCTGGCACACTGTCAACAGAGTCGTATAATGATTATGGTGTTTACCTCACAGACATAAGGTACAGAGTTTGATTCTCACATTTGGAAGGGAAATTGGCTAGGCTTAAAATGGCCCACCAAGGCAGCTAGCTTACTAGTTACCTATGAACAAATTAGGGTAAAACTCTTTTCCAATGCCCATAGTTAGTTTCAGCTGGTTCTGCTCAATGGAATCACTCCCATGTTGGAGTGCCATATTGATTGCTTCTCCATGCTTACCACTCTGATTTATCTTTACTACCATCATTCCTTTCCATTCTAATATACTTTCCTTTGTTCTCCAGTATTTAGTTTAAGCATACCACCTTGTATGTGTAAAATGTTCCAGAATTTTATTTTATACAAATCATTCTCTGTTTAGAGCATGTCATCTCCTTAAATTATATCACTAATCTTACTTGACATTTCCCATTATTTGTTACCCCCATTTGTTAAATATTTGAATTATTTTGTCATATGCCACTCTGTTTTTGTCTTCCAAGGAATGCATATTCTGAACTGAATAGTTGTAGGATGTTACAGGTGATGAAAAGGAAATGGAAGTAGGGATTCCATCTTTGACAGCTGTTTTGCAAATGTGATCTTTTGCACATGTGCACAGATACATACATGTGCTTGAAGTGTGTGAAATGTGTGCCTTTATACACAATATCTGCACGCATATAGATACATAGTGCATTTTTTTTTCTCTGGTCAAAGTTTATACATCTTTTAGAGCTTTTAGAGACACAATCAAGAGGAGTTCATTATTTTCACTTCCAGTTTGTTGAGGTGCACCAGGCCCTATTCATTTAACCACTGCCAGAGGACTTTTACTTTGCAGCAGTTGGTAGCCAAAGTTTTTCTTTTTGCAATGCTGAGATATACTAATTGAGAGAAAATAATTTAATTAATTAGATATTCACCCTTCTGTATCATTCTGATTAGTTTGACAAAATCACATTTCTAGAATGCCCAATGGTGAGAATTCATTCAAGGGAAGTTAGGTGAAGTCAATCAGTTTCATTCAAATGAAGAACTTGAAAAAGGCCTTAGTCAGCTGTGTGAGATTGGTATACTCTGTGTATAAGCAGCAACTCCCTCTGCAGTTGCCATGAATGAGTATTTGAATACTGTCTAACAGCATACTGACACAATTTTGTTATTGCTTTATGGACTTTATTCACATTCAGAATTTCTTTATATTTTCTTGATAATTTTCATTTTTTGCATTTCCTTTTTTGCTTCAGATGTTATAAAATATGTAATTAAAAGTTTTTTCCATATTCATATTTCTTTTAATCCTTAAAGGATACATGATCTAAGTTTGCATCATCCTCATCATCATGCTTTGGGGGCATATTTGTTTTAAATCTTTTAAAATTCATGAGTTTGAATTTGCTTAGAAGGATGCTAGAATCTTTTAGTGTACTAAAATTAGAAAAAAAGTATTCTGCAGATTTATCATTAGTTATCTTCCATTCTTTATATGTTTAATATGCTTGAGTCAATATTGCATTTTCCAAAGTATTCCAGAATTAACATTCTAACAGGTCATTTTGATGAGCAGCGTGGTATGTTCAGTGGCATTTTCAGTGAATGTGAGCTTAACCCCTTTTATTATGTCAGAAGGGCACTGAGTGTTCATACACACTTTTGATCTGCTATGTTTATCCCAAGCTTCCCGTGGCCATAAATGGGAATTTCACCCTATGGCTCCTTTAAAATGGGCTTTCCCTAGTTAGACTTTTCAAGTCAGCAAAAGAGTAATAATGTACATACATACATTGACGTATATATAAACAAATAAGTAGTAGCCTTAACTGTTTTATCAGTATGGTGAACGCTCATGTAGCCTGAAAAATCTCCAAATGTTTAAGATGTTATTGAGTCCCTGAGTGAGAAAATCATTTGTGAACTTTTACTGGTAATTGATAAGATCCTTCAACTTTGTACACAAAACCAACAACTGAAAAACTGATAAAAATAAAAGAAGGCGTCCACGGAAACTCTACCACACAATGGATTTATTAACACTTACGCGCTCAAGTGTTAATAAATCCTTTGTGTGGCAGTGTTTCCGAGGATCCTACAACATTAGAGGTTACTGTTGAGGTTATAGTTGTCAGATTAAAATTCTTAGTATTCACAGGGTTTGTAATAGTACAACATTTTTTGTAAGTGTAGGTGGTTGTCTACAACTGTTGAATTTTATTTTTCAGAATCTTTGCATTCAGATAAGGATTTATAAATTTGCTAATTAGGTAGGCTGATCAGGACCCTTTTAGTCATGCAACAAGCCAATGGCAAAAATACAAATGATGCTTTCATAGTTAGAAATCATTATATGCATGTAAAACAAGGGTACAAAACTTCCAAACAGTATTAATCTGGCCCACAAAGCACTTATTCAGTTGCTTAAAAATGAATTTCAGTGTATATCTGAAACTGCATCGAATAAATGCTTGTCATTGTGACTTGGAGCACTGTTAGTAGCTTACTCCCATCTCTTGTCCCCACTTCTGATTTATCTTCCTCACATTTTATACTTACAGTATGCACTCACTCTTCTAGAAGACTAATAGCTGTTACAATGAAACTCTAAAGCTCTGTATATATATATATATATATATATATATATATCATTAACTGTATAATTCTTTCCATTTTTTTTCTATTGATTTTATACCCCTGGCTATGTCTGGAAATGGACCTTGAGAGCAGCACTGTACCTCAGTCAACCAATGTGTAAATAAATGTGTGGATTGATTCATTGGTATGTTTTTAGAGATTTGTTTTTGCTATTTACTTTCATGATTTTGGACTTTTGCAAGTGAAGTGCACACCCAGTTCACACCCTTGGAGTTGTCCAACTCCAGACAGGAGCAAATTCACACCTCAGAATAATTGGATAATGTTTTGGTTCAGTAGCTTTATGGCTGGGTACAAGGCTAAATATAATCAAACTTACCAATAGTTTTATAGTCTGGTTTTCTGTAAATTTGAGAACTTGTTGGAAGTAAGTACTACTTTATCTATACCAATAAAAGTAAAACTATCTAGTTTAAGTAATCATTTATAGAGCACATTTCTCTCTCTTGCATCTAATATCACCCATGTAGAAAGATGTCTTTTGTTTTCACACGAGTAAAGTTTGTCCCACATAGAAAGCACAACATTGGCATACTCCCTTGTTAACTAACCATTTGGTTGTACAGTTAATATACCTCTTGATGTCATATGTCATATGTTTGCATAGTATTAACGGAGGTAAAATATTTTGTACTAAAGATATTATCATATTTGTTTACAATTCCCATGGGGGAAACATCCATTAATTACACTACCTGATGTTTTACTATACCCATATTTCACTCATAGCCATAAAGAAACTGGGCAACAGTACAATCCTCTTCTATACACCATTTTGCATGTGCCATCCAAGATGTCACCAGAATAATTAGTCACTTAACAAAGTAGACCAGAATTCATTTCTTTTCTCTAATGGAGAGGCAAACACTATGAGGTAACAACACTAAAAACTGTGCTGCCCAGTAGTTTAACAACTTGTATGTAACTTTGCATCCACCCCTAGTGCACCATCCTTGCCATTTCCCACCTGAAATGCCGATTGCTCTTGCCACTGTACCCTGCTGCTTTCATAATCTAAAAGATTGCAGCTTGGTTCCCCAGCCATTACAGTATTCCACCCAGCTACAACTGTTATTGTTTCACAGTTTTCTTCCAAAAGTAACCTCTTACTACATTTAAATCTTTGGTTATCTTATCCTTCTAGTTGACAAACGAATCTCCATAAATCCTGACATTCTTAATGTTTACTGCTGTGTCTGAATGTAAATTTACTACAGAGAGATTTTGAGGTCTCTTAGCATCTAATCGCATGTTTCTTGTTTTACCTGCACAGGGATCTTTGACTGGTTGATAAAGTCTTTTACCCTTTGTGCAAATATGCTTAAGTTATTTAAACAACGATTTACTTATAAGTTTCTTTGTTTTTTTTTTTTTGGGTGGGGTGGGTGTCTGCTCATTTTCATACAAGTGAAAAGCTATTTTTAAGATGATAAATCTTTAAGCAATGCAAAAGTACAACATTACAAAATAACAATTTTAAAAAGGCACAAAGAGTACATTACTACTTTAATATTCTAAGAAACTACTTCAGTCTTTTAGCATGAGGGTGGAATGAAACATACTTTGGCTAAAGTAAAGTGGTTTAATTGTTATGATGCATTTCATTATATATTTGGATTAATACTTAAGTTTGTTAAAGAAGTAACTTCCACAGTTTTCAGAGAATGTCACAAATCTACCAGCATACATACAGAACTCGTAAATATTTGACACAGAATCATTAGAATATAGCTTTTTGTCACAGTTTAAAATAACTCTTATACATGTCTTTTAATTGAAATATATGTGCTTAAGACTTGTTAAATATCTCAAGAATTCTTACATTTGTTCTTCTTTCCCTTGACTGCCTCTAAGAAAACTTGTATTTTATGCATAAATGAAGTTAAGTAAAAAAAAAAAAGAAAAAAGAACTGAGTGGCTTAATATTAGCTTTAGATATATATATATATATATATATATATATATATATATATATATATATATATATATATATATATATACACACACTCCATTTAATTTCCATCTGACCATATTATTTTTTATTGTGATCCCAGGCAGAACCTGAAAATGGTTTACAATGATCAGCTTCCTACCCAGATTAATAAAGTTTAGATGTATTTACTTATTTTTATTTATGTTGATAGATGTGATATCAGAAGTTGCCACTGAATTCCTAATTTGTGCCTTTAACAGTTTTGAGTTAATCAGGTTCCCAAATCCTTTGAATAAGTTGAAGGATCAGTTTTACTTTCTTGAGTTTTGGCCTTTATGGTTTCTAGTAATAGTAACCAAAGCAGTTCATGTTGTGGATTTGTAAAGCACACCGTGATTAGATCAAATAGAAAAAAATGTATATGTTTTTGTATGTCCAACTAAACATCTCGTATTTGATTTTGTATTTCCTTTCAAGACAGGAGCTGACTTATTCAATTAATAGTCCATTTGAGAGTTCATAGGCGCATCTATTCCCTTCAGGGTGGAGAGGAGAGTCATGTGCTAGCCATAGGCCGTTATATGTATGAAATTGGTACCTAACAGCCTTAGCCCCTGTCCATGTTCACTACTTCCTGGAGGGACAGATGCCTGCATTATGCACAAATGTCCAGTCCCAGTGATTAATGTGCAATGTGATCATCACCTTGAGCTATAATTCTGTGTTATTACTGCCTTCCCCTGTATCGCCTTAGGCACTAATCAAACTCTGGTCACCTAGGGTCATAATCAGGAATTTATCCTTTAATACTGCAACATTATTTTATTTATTTCCAGTTTGATTACCAGGGAAGTCCACTGGGCCCAAATGACCCATTTTCAGTGGGGGCCCAGGGAAAAAAGCTCCAAGATACATGATACAGTTTAGATACAAAGATACAAAAGTATAAAAGATACATTATATACAACAGTTACTAATAAGTACATTCAATGTCACACATAGTCAACAAAATTCATTGTGGGTGATCTTAAGGGTTATACATTTTCATTTGAGCAAACACTCTTATGTATTAGGTGTGGAAACATTTTACATACATACATTTAAGAAAATGTGGATACGCTTTACATGCACACATTTAAAATAAAGTTGAGTTGTGTGACAAGTAGCTATAAGAGTTGCAGAGAGCTTAGATACACTCATAGGAAAATAGTTGTGGGAGTTATACAGAGCTTAGGAACCTGAGTGAGAACCCCCCTGGGGGCATATACTTAGAATGATTAGATGGGGTGAATGTAGGTACATTTCCATTTAGTGGACAGGTGTTTGAAAAGGTGGGTTTTGAAGTTTGGTATGGTTCTTAGAGTGGAAGGAAGCGAATTCCATTTTTTGCCTAGTGAGAAAGAGATGAGAAGTTGGCCAGCAGGACGTTTAGGTTTGTGAATAGCAATTAAGTTTTGATGTTCAGATCTGAGAGTTCTGTTGGGGGTGTAAGGGCGAAGGATATTTGTTAGAGCTGGACATTTTGTTGAGTGAAATTCAAAGTCTGTGTGCAGTGGTGAGTTGTAGGTAGTCTAGGTAGTTTGGGAGTTCAAGCCAATTCAGGGATAGTAGGGTAAGGCAATGATGGGTGGACGTTTTGGATTTGGTGGCAAATTTAGAGATTTTATTGTAGCAGTTTTCTAGTTTGGTGGTGATAGAGGAGGCAGGTTAGTTAGGAGAGGGGCTCCATATAATAAGGAAGGAAGTAGATAAGTAGTGGCCAGAGTATGCCTAGTAGAGTAGGAGAAAAATTGATTGTTCCTGTACAGCATACCTAGCTTTTGGTGGGTTTTCTTAATATTTTGTTGAATATGGATATCAAACTGGAGCTGTTCGTCAATAGTAATGCCAAGTAGTTTAGAGGAAGGAACCACTTCTATAGATGAGTGGGTTTGACTAAGGACTTTGAAAGCATTTTTTCATAGGAAAAAGTCTTTGTGGGAGAGAATAGTCGAATTTTTGATTTATTTGCATTGAGCGAGAGGTGGTTTTGGTGCATCCAGTTTTCGGTTATTGAAAAAGCAGTTTGGGTTTTAGTCAGTAATTCAGAGAGGTTTGAGGCAGAGCAGACTAAGGTTGAATCATCTGCGTATTGAATGATTTTGGGATCAGGAATAGCAATTTGAAGGTTATTGATGAAGATGTTAAAAAGCATAGTTACAAGGATGGATCCCTGTGGTACGCCAGTTGAGGTAGGTAAGAAGGAAGAGGTGGAGTTCTTCCATTTAACTGCCTGTGATCTGTCTGACGGGTAACTGGAGAACCAGGATAAAGTGTTTGGTGAGAGATGGAGGTTTGAGAGATGATAGATGAGGTGTTTGTGGGAAACAGCATTGAATGCTTTCGACAGATCGAGCAAAACAGTCAAAACCAAGTGTCCTGAGTCTCTGGCTTGGTTGACAGTTTCTAGGAAAGGGAGTAGAGCGGTTATAGTGCTATGGCCTGGGGAGAAGCCATGTTGGATAGGTGTAAGAAGATTGTTTTGGATCAGGAAAGGCATAAGTTGGAGGTGGATGCACTTTTCTAGGATTTTGGAGATTGGTGAGAGCAGAGCAATAGGGTGAAAGTTTGAAATGCTGGTGTTTTTGCCTCCTTTATGAAGAGGAAGAATATAAGCTGAGCACCAGAGTTTGGGGACATATTATTCCTTTATAGATCTGTTAATAATTATGCTGATTGGGAGAGCTATACCAACAGCAGAGGGAATATTGCCAGGAGCATTAGAGCAAGGTTTAAGTTTGGACAGAAGTCTTTTTATAAAGTTAGTAGAGACAGGTTTGAGCTCAAACATAAGGGGACGGTTATTAGGTGAGTTAGATAGGGAAGAGTGAGGGGCTGGTGGGTTATTGTTGGGAAAAGTCTTGGTCAGATCAGAAATAGTTTCTATGAAAAATGAGTTAAATTCAGAGCTTAGTTCAAGGTCAGATTTATTTGGGTCAGGACAGGGATTATTCTTGGAGCCTGGATTGAGGAGTGAGTTTATTGATTTCCAGAAGTGTTTGGGGCTTTTATTGTTATTGGACTGGAGCTTGATATAGTAGGATTTTTTGTCCTTGATGATTAGCTGTTTTGCAAGGTTGCGGAGCTGTTTGTATTGGAGCAAGGTATTGGGCAGTTTTTTGTTTTGGTAAAGCTTCCATAATTTGTCCCTTTTGGCTATAATTTGTTTTGTATCTTTAGATAGCCAAGGAACTGTATTAGTTTTTCTCCTTTTGTTTCTTATGTTTTTGCTTCTTTATGCTTCTCATAAATGGCAGAAATATTGTATAAATGTAATTTTCTGGGGTACAACCCAAATTACCAGAAATTATTTGTCACTGTCCAATCAGAATTGTTCTAACTTGGAAAAAGAAAAGATTCCTTTCCCAAAAACAGTGCCCATGACCTCTAAACCTCCATCAATAGCTGTGCACCAAACTGAATGTTAATGACAAGCCCAGTAAAATGTAAATATCCTGTACAACAGCTCCACAGGAAATAGATGCTAAAATGCAGAGGAAGTTGTACATGAATGTGCTTTTAGAACAAGAACTTAATCCATATAAATCAGATTTAATGATCTCTGGAAACTTGTTCCACCAGTTTTAAAGGGAATTCCATGATTCTCAATGTGTGGTCTCTTTCTGATATCAGACTTTGCATAAATTAATCTAGTAAGGTAGAGGAGATAAGCTGAAACAAAAGAAAGTGTTCTGGTTTCATTAGATAAGAACAGACTAGGTGATGTAACAAATATTAAGATTCCAGTATACCTAAATTTTGGGGAAAAGAAAATAAAGATTTTGCTGATTTGTTTTTCAAATAACAATGTGACCGTCGTCCTTATTTTTGTGTTATGGAAAGTAACTTCTGGAATGAGAACTGGAAGTCCAAAGTGAACCATATCAGTTATAGTAAGTAGTTAACTAAAACATGAACATTTTAGTGTAAAGTGTACATGGTACCGTCTTGAATTTAGTAAGATCCATTTGATGAGTAAAAGTGAATTGCATATTAGCAGCATGTCAGTCCCTGTAACTGGAAGTTAAATCAGCATCTTGTTTTCTGTGGAAAACGTTTTTGGATCCATTTCCTATGAATACTTTCTCAACATAGTCCAGAGTAGCATTTGAGCAGTCGTCGTCTTCTTTCGGCTGCTCCCGTTAGGGGTCGCCACAGCAGATCAACTATTTTCATTTATCCCTGTCCTCTGCATCTTGCTCTGTCACACCAACCACCTGCATATCCTCTCTCACCACATCCATAAACCTTATCTTAGGCCTTCCTCTTTGCCTGTTACCTGGCAGCTTCATCCTTAGCATCCTTTTCCCAATATATTCTGCATCCCAATTCAGCACATGTCCAAACCAACGTAATCTTGCCTCTCTGACTTTGTCTCCAAACCTTCCAACCTGGGCTCTGACCCTCTAATATACTTATTCCTAATCCTGTCCATCCTCGTCACACCCAGTGCAAATCTTAACATCTTCAACTCTGCCACGTCAAGCTCTGACTCCTGCCTTTTTGTCAATGCCACTGTCTCCAACCCATATAGCATAGCTGGTCCCACTACCCTCTTGTAGACCTTCCCTTTCACTCTTACTGGTACTTGTCTGTCTTAAATCACTCCTGACACTCTTCTCCACCCACTCCATCCTGCCTGTACTCTCTTCTTCACCTCTCTTCCACACTCACCATTACTCTGAATTGTTGATCCCAAGTATTTAAATTCATCCACCTTCTCCACCTCTTCTCCCTCCATCTTCACCATTCCTCTATCCTCCCTCTCATTCACACACATATTCTTAGTCCTGCTGACCTTCATTCCTCTTCTCTCTAGAGCATATCTCCACCTCTCCAGGGTCTCCTCCACCTGTTCCCTACTCTCACTGCAGATCACAATGTCATCTGCAAACATCATAGTCCACAGGGATTCCTGTCTGATCTTGTCTGTCAGCCTGTCCATCACTATTGCAAATAAGAAAGGGCTCAGAGCTGATCCTTGATGTAATCCCACCTCCACCTTAAACGCATCCGGCACTCCCACCGCAGACCTCATCAATGTCACACTACCCTCGTACATATCCTGTACACTCTTACATACTTCTCTGACAATCCCGACTTCCTCATACAATACCACAACTCCTCTCTAGGCACCCTCTCATATGCTTTCTCTAAGTCCACAAAGACACAATGCAACTCCTCCTGACCTTCTCTGTACTTCTCCATCAGCACTCTCAGAGCAAACATTGCATCTGTAGTGCTCTTTCCTGGCATGAAACCATACTGCTGATCACTAATCATCACCTCCCTTCTTAGCCTAGCTTCCACTACTCTTTCCCATAACTTCATACTGTGACTGATCAGTTTAATCCCTCTGTAGTTACTACAGCTCTGCACATCACCCTTATTCTTAAAAATCGGTACCAAAACACTTTTTCTCCATTCCTCAGACATCCTCTCACTTTCCAAGATTTCATTAAACAATCTAGTTAAAAACTCCAATGCCATTTCACCTAAACACCTCCATGCTTCCACAGGTATGTCATCTGGACCAACAACCTTTCCATTCTTCATCCTCTTCTTAGCTATCCTTACTTCCTCCTTGCTAATCCACTGCACTTCATGATTCACTATCCGCACATCATCCGACCTTCTCTCCCTCTCATTGTCTTCATTCATCAGCCCCTCAAAGTACTCTTTCCATCTGCTCAACACACTCCTCACTTGTGAGTACATTTCCATCTGCTCAACACACTCCTCACTTGTGAGTACATTTCCCTCATTATCCTTTATCACCCTTACCTGCTGCACATCTTTACTAGCTCGGTCCCTCTATTTAGCCAATCGGTACAGATCCTTTTCTCCCTCCTTAGTGTCCAACCTTTCATACAACTCTTCATACGCCTTATCTTTAGCCTTCGCCACCTCTCTCTTTGCCATGCACCTCATCTCCTTATACTCTTGTCTACTTTCTTCATCTCTCTGACAATCCCACTTCTTCTTCGCCAACCTCTTTCTCTGTATACTCTCCTGTACTTCTTCATTCCACCACCAGGTCTCCTTTTCCTCCTTCCTCTTTCCAGATGTCACACCAAGCAACTTTCTAGCCATCTCTCTTACTAGCTCTGCTGTAGTTACCCAGCTATTCGGTAACTCTTCACTGCCACCCAGTGCCTGTCTTAACTCTTCCCTGAACTCCACCTCACAATTACCCTTTTTCAATTTCCACCATTTGATCCTTGGTGCTGCCCTCACACTCATCCTCCTCTTCTTGATCACCAATGTCATCCTACAAACCATCATCCTATGTTGCCTAACTACAATTTCCCCTGCCACCACTTTACAGTCACCAATCTCCTTCAGACTGGCTCTTCTGCTAAGATATAATCCACCTGTGTGAATCTTCCTCCGCTCTTGTATGTCACCCTATGCACCTCCCTCTTGTTAAAATACATATTCACCACAGCCATGTCCATCCTTTTCGCAAAATCCACAACCATCTGACTTTCTGCATTCCTTTAACACGTTTCCTACCCATCACTTCCTCATCCCCTCTCTTTCCTTCACCAACATGCCCATTGAAATCTGCTCCAATCACCAGCCTCTCACCCTTGGGTACAATCATCACCACTTCATCCAACTCACTCCAAAATTTTTCTTTCTCATCCATCGCACACCCAACTTGTGGGAGCATATGCACTAACAACATTCATCATTACACCATCAATTTCCAGCTTCATAAACATCACTCTAACCGACACTCTTTTCACCTCCAAAACACTCTTCACATACTGTTCCTTCAGAATAACCCCTACGCCATTTCTCTTCCTATCCACACCATGATAAAACAATTTGAACCCGCCTCCGATACACCTAGCCTTATTTCCCTTCCATCTGGTCTCTTGCACACACAATATACCAACCTTCCTTCGGTCCATCATATCAGCTAGCTCTCTCCCTATACCAGTCATACTGCCAACATTCAAAGTTCCGACCCTCAGTATCACAGTCCTAGCCTTTATCTGCCTTCGGGCATGCCTTCCCCCTCTTCTCCAGATAAATTAAATTCTTCTACCCAGTAGTTTAGAATTAATCTTTGTAGTTTGTTTTATTTGTTAGCCTAGACAGGATAGAAAACTGATCCCAATGCAATGTGTTCATGCTTAACCTTAGGTCAAAGCCACAGAATGTTCAAAATAGTTTGATTTGCTCTTCTGTCATAGTCTGCATAAAATATGGTGGTCTTAGTTTATTCCACTTACACTAGAGTTTCTTAAATGGGATTAATCATAAATTTTGTAAATAATGCAAGACATTGGGTTAAAATGTGATAATAGTGGTAATGTTAAATGTACTGTACATTGTCGAACTGATGAAAGAACATGAATGCTTGTAATAATCAAATCACTGATGTCATAGTGATAACCAGCTGTTAACCAGACTCCCTAGTACTTCAGTAAGTTTAAGGTCCTGTCCTTCAGGAATAGTCCCTTAATTCCTTGGAATGTTGATAGTCTGAATGTTTCCAAAATTCAGTTTATTTCTAGTTGGTGATGAAAAGAGAGTGGAATGTAATTTAGAGAGAGAATGATAAGGAAAGTGAAGCTAACAAAAATGTTCAGAGACAGTAAAGAGTGTTTGTGAGTATGGGGGTTTATTCCAGGTAGCCTAAATATTGTGTTACTTCATCAAGCAAAGACAATGAGCAGACTTATCTAGTTTCCTTATTTATAGCATCTGAAATCTGTAATGCATTTAGTAAAGTTTGAATTTATTGCTAAGACAGAAGGACTGAACTCAGAAAATTATACAGACCTAGGAGATGAATATCCATTCTAGCTGATGAATCACTTTCCATCTAGACTGCCTTCTGCCAAAAGGCATTGTAAATTGCTGATTTAATATAACAAGCTGAGACCATACTTAATACCATGTTGCATTTTCCTAGCTTTTGTGAATCCAATTTGGTCAAGCTGTAGTAAATTGGGGGGGGGGGGGGGTGATTTAAATCCTTTAGCCTAAAGGGACATAATTAATTTAAAGTTTGTAAATGGCCATATAATAGGTCTGTAGGACTTGTAGATAGGATTTTCTCAGGCTTTAATAGAATGGCAATTTTCTTTCACCAGGACAGTGAGTACTGACTCTAATGTTACAGGTAGACAAGAGTATCTGACATCTGAGAAACAAATGTATTCATTCCTAAGGGTAAACAGTGTAGACGAAAAGCTTTATATTCTTCAGAACTTTATAATAGAGGTGGGATGTTGTGCTTCATGCGGTTATATCTCTTTTAGATGCTCCACTTGTTAAGAAATTTAAGATTATTGTTAATAATGAAATTGTTTATGTGAAACTATTTTTGAAAGTCGACAACATTTATTAAAAACAGCAAGAATATCACAAACTTCCTTAGGAGTAAAAGTTAAATACAAAAACCTAAAAATAAATAATTATAGAATACACCGACTCTGCACAATACATAATGGATACCTTTTGCTTCATTTCATATCTCGTTTTCAGCAAACTAGCTGGACACTGTTATTGACAGGCATCACCTTTGTTGAATGTTTACCATTTTGAAGTAAAAAAGGGGGGGTTCACAGAAATGCCCAGGAACCAAATATTTCCATTGCCCAGAAAAAACTCAGTGAATACACTCTATAAATCTCATTCAGTATTTCCAAGTATCAAGGAGCTGCCCTTGTCCAGAATTCCCTATTTACCTAAAGAGGTCAGTGGAAAATTCAAGTTATTCATAGGTTCATAGGTGTATACTAGGCTATCGACCCTGGAGCCTATGGAAGCCTAGCCCAAAAAGATTCCCTGGCATCTTGCTTTCCGACATTATTTCCCAGTGCCGTTATCAAGCAAGGCCACTGAAGTGATCCCCTGGGTGAATTTTCTATTGCCCATCCACTCATCAAAGGTCATCTTAAAGAAGAAAATTAGAAAAAAAGCAGGGGGTTGTGTGCATGTTATCTGCCTTTACAATCCCTAAGAGTGTGATGAAAACCCTCTAGCCCCTTCTACCTGTCAGCAATTGAGACTCACACTTCACCTGTCATCTGCCCAAGTACTCCATTTTATAATCAACCCCTCTGTCTCTCAGAGCCTTTAACCAGTGCTAGTTCCCATTCCATCAAATTCTTAATGATCACACACAAATCTCAAACCTACAAGGGGATATTTTGTTTCCATTTTCTCACTGTAGATTTTTTGATTGCTAACAATAGTAAGTCAGGTAGCCTCTTGGGATCCTTACTTATGTAAGTTTCTGTCCCAAGATGGTTTTAGTAGCACGGGAGCAGACATCTCCCTTTTAAAGGATTTCCATAGCTGAATAATTAGTCCATTTTAAACTGATTTTAAAATTCCTGCATTTTCAGATATTCTTCAAATACTTGAATCCAGTGCCCCAATTTTCCACCTCCAGCACCTGGGACTCAGCTTGGTGGAAAAAAAAGGTAATTATCCTGACCAGGGTAATCGTATTTTAGTGACACTGCCATGTAAAGAACCTAAAATTCCAGGATTTGATAAGTATATCTCGGGGTCATTATCAGCCTACTCCAGGCATCAGTGGCTATAGAGTACTTCAAATCCTTCTCCCAGATAATGCTGTACTTTTATGTTGAAGATGATACTTAAAAACTGTACAAAGCTAACCAGCTTTCTTCCACAGCAGGTACAGAAAACCTAGTCTCTATTCACCATGTGATCCAATAGGTACCATTCTTTTTTGAAGAGCCACTATCAGTCCAGTGCTCTGTGCCCTTGCTCTGTGTTTCAGAGGCACATCTGTTTTCCAACCCCACTTTGTGCGTCTCATTAAAGTCTTTCCAACTCCTGAGTTTCTCTGCTGGTACATGGTCCTTCAGCTTGGGGGCACGTTCTAAAAACTAATAGGAATAACCAAAATACTTCTTCCCGAAGCCATTTTTAGGGGATAAATATCCTCTGTCCAGTGTTCTGCCTTTGTCAAGTTTGGAAGCCCATCCGTCTTTTTTTTTGGGGGGGGGGGGTTCAGTGCAGTTCTGTCTCTGATTCTACCCTTGTGTCCTGAAGGCCTGCCATAGCTATGTACCTAGTCAGACTCATTTGTCACCTCAGATATCAACAACTTTCGAACAGGATTACAGACAATAGCAACTACTTCACTTTTGCATGATGTAATAGGTTCCATCCTGACTTTTGAAAAGCCTTAACTAATGATTTATAGAGGCATAAGAACTGGTACTTGGCTCATTTGTGCAGTTTTGTAAGTCATTTAATTCTGCACATCTCTCTCATCTTGTAAGGCATGCAAGCAGAAAGGCCTTAAAAAGGCTCCACATATGCCACAAATTAAATATCAGCTGTTAGATTGTTTTAAGAGAATTACTTCTTAATACCTGATGTTTTTCTTTAAAAACTTTTGTTAATGAAGGAAAATTCTTCATAAGGAGGAAGTGCCCATAGGGACAAAAGTATACTGTGATCTCCAATTGAGTTAAGTTATAGATGTCTGGCTGATAATGGAGTCCATCACTCTAGTAAATACACAATGATTATTAGTTCTGTTAAAGGCATGATACAGGTGGGCACAGTTTGTATAAGGTGTTAACTTTAAATATATCTGTCCAGTTAAGTTGGCTGATATTGAATGTAGCTGTGTGATTTAGACATGGCATTTGAAATGGCCAAGTTTGTAAGGCAGTAAACCTCACTTGCACTGATTATATGTGTTATTTTGTGAATAATAATAACTTTGTGAATCCTTGGGTTGAGTTACTGACAGTAGTGTGTAACTGAAAATTTAATAATCATTAAGAACAACACATTACTTGTTTTCTCCTTTGTTTTTGAAACACAGAAGGTATGACAACTATTTAAAATTAAATATTATTTTGCATGTTTTATAGCTTAAGAATATAATACTCATAGACTTCACTGATACCACATCCCTGAGAGTTTCAGGTGATCAGTCTAGTCTGTATAGGTCTCCTATAAGAAAATATCTTTCTCCTCAGTTGTTTTAACAAGTTAAAACTCTGGTTCTAATAACTGGATTGTAGTGCATGGAGCGCAGTGAAAGATGTACCAGTTCAGCTCCAGAACCGCATGAGATCCATGTATCTTAACTGTATAGTGATGAAACCACTTGTTACCATGGAGCTTCAGTGGGTGAGGAGACCACTGTTATGGTTACTTAGTCCAGAGACAAAGTTTAGTACTATAATGAGATCTAATGGTGTTAAATGCATGTCTTCATAGAAGTGTGTGCACTTTAGTAAGAAAGACCAGGTTGTTCTACCAACTCAAATGTGCAAGTTTGTAATATTGCTTCATATAATTAATTTATGTTTAAGTATTTGGTAGACAGTTGCTTATTCGCACAAGGGTATGTATGGCGAAGCTGCAGGGCAAAACAGAAGTTGGCTATGAAGACAAGACTATTGCATAAAATATATGCAGCTAGTCCAGTATAGTTAGAGAAGATGGAGAAGGCCGGACTTCCAGTGGTGTTACAATAAAGTATCACTGAATTAGTTATTCTAGCAGCTATTAAACTGCTGCAGTCATTATAAGGCGAGTGTAGGGCTCTAAGTCCTGCCATAGTCGTGGAATAATTAAAATAACCTAAAGCATAAACCAGGTGGTGTAACCTTCTAAAGTGTAATATAATTGTTTTGATGCAACAGTATACAAAATTATATTTTTAAAAAATGGTAAACTTAAAGATCCTTGTATGTAGAATTTCATTTTAAAGAAATTATTGTAAATTGTATATGGCTATTTATCAGCTTTTGTTGTTTAATCAATTCTAGTCCTTTTATCAGAGTTGGTGTCTACATTGATTGTTTTTTTATAGGGTAAGGTAGGGCAATGATCTCTCTGAACCAATTTTTACCCAAGCCGGGTGTTACAGATAAAAGATAAAACAGCAAAACCGTACATGCAGGCAGGCATACAAATAAAGCATGAATGTAAAATGCAGCATGAATTGTGCATTAAAATAAAATTGATATACATACATGAGTATATGAAGCATAATGTTTGCCATGTGAGAAGTTGAATTCTTCATTGGACCAGATGCTGAAAGATTTTAGCCTTGGTGCAAAGCACTGCCCTGAAGTTGTAATGTTGTGCATTAGCAATTATAAAAGAACCCACAACAGAGAAATATATGAATGAACAAATGCAGTTGCCCACTGCAGCAATTTGGTGACCACTCATCATTCCTTTACACTGCACCGTGTCCATATAAGGCAAAAGTAATTATTGGTGAACCGCACTCAGGGGCAGCAGAGTGTGCTGCTAGACTGAGATAATAATATGCTTCCATTCATGGCAGTAACCACACTGTAGGTAAATATTCTAATTTTGCAGAAGCTGTTACCAACTGCTGTCATCCCTGTAGCAAAGAGGTGCCCTACTGAGTATTGTCAATAACACTGTTTACCCAGCTGCCTAAGTGGTTATTAACTGGACATAGAGCAGGTAGTTGCTTTGTGTGACTTGTATGAACCCACACATGAGTCCATACATTCAGCATGGAAACCCTATCCTGTTAAAGACAAAAGCTTG
This sequence comes from Protopterus annectens, assembly GCF_019279795.1. NCBI lineage: Eukaryota > Metazoa > Chordata > Ceratodontiformes > Protopteridae > Protopterus > Protopterus annectens. Next base: position 1,585,320,839 of record NC_056739.1, on the reverse strand, counting down.
CTTGTCACAGAGTATAGTGTCATCTGAGGCATTCAAATGCCATTTGGAGCTGGACAACATAGTAGGATGTCTCAGACCACCTCTTCCTTCATCCTTAAGAATTTTCTGGCTATTATAAGTTAAGAGTCTGGGAGCTGTATGAAGTTATGAGCAAAATTATCTGAGTGCCATGCAGTGATGCGGCAGTCCTATAAGTGTACAACTCCCCCTTTCCTGTAGTTATGGGCATAGACTGTACTTGCATCATAGTAAATTCATCTCCTGCTGAAGATGGGAATGTATATCAGTGAGAATGTGAGGTATTCCTTCATCTGCCAAATGATGTACAGAGCAGATAAGTAGATCCTGTAGATAACAGCATCATTTCTTGAAAGTGTGCATGACAGCTTTATTTGGAAAACTTGTGACCTCTGACAAAGGCTTTATTCCTAAGGATATTCCCAGTCGCATATACTCAGGTTGCATATGTATATGCAGCTAAACCAATTAAACAGGGCAACAGACATAACCCAAACATGTTTTACAGGAGATGGTGATTACCCTCTGAAGAACTGGCTAATAATACTTGTGTGGCATCATCATTATTATTCACCTGCAGAAGTGTAATGTAGCTCACAGAGGGACTAAGCAGGAATGCGACTTAACAAGTTTGTTACTGATTGTGACACCAGGGAAATGCTGCCAGTCCAGCTATCTGGAATTTCGTAAATAATTATATGTCACTTGAAAATATTAATATGATTTTATATAGACATGTGACACTGTCAGCCCAGCTATCTGGAATTTTGTAAATAATCATATGTCATTTGTGAATAGTAATATAATTCATATGCTTGTCTTACAAATGTAAGAGAACTGTATGTTCTGTACTGAGCATCAAGAATGTAACCACAGTGTACCCTACTGAAAAAGAACAGAAATGTATATAAACTATATACCTGTGCAAATGTATGTTTTAATAGTAGGAGCTGGAACACACAGAGTTAACTTGCAAAACTTCCAGAAAATATGTTGAAATTAAAAGTACTTTACGATATGCTATTAAAAGTTTCAGTGCAGGTAGCAGACGCAATGTCTAGAGCTAGAAGTTTCTTTCTGTTGTCTTGGAGAGAAGTAATTACTAGGTCTAAAATGTAAAAGTATTTAATTGTTTTATGACTTCCGTTTTTGACCAAACATCTGAGACATGTATTTTCACAGATAAATGTAAAATTTTGTTAAGTTTCTGTTAGCCTGGGAATTGAAGACAGGTGACGGAGTGATGTCATCCAGGCTGACCCAGCAATAATGGTATTGATATTAATTTGGGAGCTCTCTCAGTCTGAGAATTTTGTCTCTTGTCTTGGACCTAGCAAGAACATCCAGTCATCTGCATTTGCCTTGCTGTACAAGTAGGTTATTTGGGGCATAGTATCTTTGAGATATAGACAGGAATATATTAAAGGTTAGTTTAGATGTTTTCTATATTTATTTGAGACTGTCCTACAATGTTTTAAAATATTTCCTGTGATTCTGAACTCTGTATTTACTGTGTTGATTTAGTATTGCCTTTTCATTTATTATTAAATATATTTAATCCTTTTAATTGTGGCTGGTTTGTTTAGAGATATTTAAGCATATGTATTTGGTGACAGTGTATAGGCCACTCCAGTTGCCTTGCTCTTGGTCACACTTACCATTTGGATAATAGTAACATTACACAGTAGGATTGGGCACCCTTTGTAAGGGCCTTAAAGTAGCTGATAAGTAGTGATTGGTGGCAGTGATAACTACCTTATAGTCCAGGAAGAAGGGGGTATAGCTAGTAAACATGTGCCAGCCTTCTCTAGGAGTGTCTGTATGTTTGTATATAAATCAAATCTGTGTGTGTGTGTGTGTGTGTGTGTGTGTGTGTGTGTGTGTGTGTGAGCTACTTGGGTAGGGACACAAAGCACTGGTTGGACATTGAGGGTGCTGGAGGTTTTGACTTGACCACTTAGCTGAGATCTAACCCTATAGCTGGGCCAGTGGGGAGTCTTATTGGGGATCTGGAGAAAAAGACAGAAACCAGCCCAGACTGACTGTGATCTCTGTGTGCTCTTAAGGGAAATTGTACTTTACTGTGTGTGTACTTGTCATCCTTCCAATGTGTACATTCCTCACTTGTGCTAGTGGTGAGGATTGCAGCTCCTTGATTACGGGGCCAGTGCAGGGGCATCACACTGATATCCCCTAATCAGGTGTCCAGATACATCAGGAGTGCCGCGTAATTCACATGGGAAATAGTCTCAGATGATCACTTTGTGTAGAGTTAGAACAGTCAGTCAAAGTGGTCATCCAGTCCAGGGCATAGAAGACCTAACTTAAGATACCTGGAAATCTGAAAGTGGTCAGTCAGGAGAGGCTGGTGCTTTGCAGTATGCTTGTTTATAGGCTATTAGGCAATATCTGATACAAAGTTGTGATGACAAACCATGGGTACCATTAGTGCACAGAGAAACACGTCAGCACTGTTAGAGTTGCCATGATGTTACTACCCCAGGTTATACTAATATATGCATGACCTGAAAACCCATGGTAGCAGATATTTTTGTTTTATAAACCTCTCTTAACACAGTACACATTGTAGTCATTACTTGTATAGATGCTAGAAAGCACACAGGATATTGCAGCAGAGAGAAGCACAGCACCAACAGATATGCCAGAACCATGATGGAACAACACTTGTGGCAATAGACCATTCGGATCCTGAATATTTGTACAGGGAACACTGTCACCACTGTGGGCAAGCAGAGGTAGATCACTGGCCACAGCAAGGTTGCATGTGATAGGCTGTGTAGGTTATGTGTGATGAAACACCACTGCAAAGTGCTCAGCCAGGGTGTGTAATGGGTACTGATTGTCAGCTGGCTTAACAGTAGCCCTGTTGCTTCAGTGATGGCTGTGTTCATAGCCAAGCTGTCCATCTCTTACACACCCCCCCCTATGCTACATCTGTGATGGGCAAGAAGTCCACATGCCATGTCACAAACTCAATATGCGAGTGTTGTTAGCTGGCACTTTTGTGATTGGAGAGTCTGCATGGACAGTTACAACTGTGTTCCCCTAACCTTTAGTAAAGCTGTCATACTAACCTTCAGTAAAGCTGCTATGCTAACCTGTTCTCCCCAAAGGAAGACATTAAAAGGCTTTCCAACTGGTGTCCCACCTCAGCTTCTCGCTCAGGTCCAACTGTTTTCCCCCAACCTTCAGTAAAGCTGCCACTCTAACCTTCAGTATAGCTGCTACGCTAACCTGTTCTCCCCCAAAGGAAGACATTAAAAGGCTTTCCAACTGGTGTCCCACCTCAGCTTGTATGTGCCTATATTTAGTTTGTGTACCTGTGTTTCTTGTAATCTGTTTGCAGTGTGCGCACTTGCAGCCTACAGTGGTCGTTCCCTCTATTGTCTCTCTGTTAGCTCCCACTGCCCTGTTCAAAGCATTCAGCACATTAAATGAATAGACGCTCCCTCTATTTTTATTCTTTTCACTTTTAACCATGTCAGTAGATGGAGCTATATTCTATCTCTTCATTATAAGCGATATTGTAACTTGTAATCTCCTGTAACCCTCAGGAGATCTGCAACAGGTTTCTAGAATACTTTTCTTGTCTATTTGGTTTAATCCCCTCACCACAAACAGTAGTTTACATTTTCTGTTTGAGCTTACCTCTGACAGGCCAATCAGCTCTACGTGTTTCCCAGAAACTCTGTGGCTGATTGCTTCTCAGATTGCTTCTCAGAGCTCTTCCCTCTTTCCTTTCTTGGCTCTATAGTCATACCCCCCCCCTTCTCTCTCTTTTCCTCTTGCCCCCTCCAACTAGTCTATATTACACTGGTACTCCCTGAGGCGCCATTTTTAAATTTTCTCTCTCCCAGTCCCGGTCACTACTGCAGTAGGCTGCTTATGCACCCACCAGTAAGTCTCAGTGTGAACATATGTAACCTTGCTTATTTCTGTTGTATTTTCCATTTTATTGCTCTAATAACAGTCATTGATGTTTCCCAAGCATATGTACAATTACCTTTACTCTTGGCCCGTTTTACTGCACTATATTAGGTGTTGTGTAACATGTCAAACGTGTAAGCTTGAAATAGTCTCTTAGCCAGCTATAATCTCTAAACACTGTACTGCTAACCGAACATACCTGAGTGCCCTGCCCTACGTCTGGCTGCTCATCACCACATTTCCCTCTCATTCTGCCTCTTGTATGTTTCAGGCTTTAAAACTATACAGCAATAAGGAAACAACGTAGTACTCTTGTTACTGTAACCTACATTGCCTCAAGATAAACTTAAAGAGCAGTAGAGGTCTGCACACTTACTCAGCATTGTAAAGCCTTAAATGCGATGAGATAAGCTAAAGGACAGCAGAGGTCTGAGATTGTGTTTACCATCTAACACTCTTTGCCTTACCAGCCGTACCTTTCTGTTTCTACGGCATCAATCACAAATACGCTTCTATGTTAAAACTATAGTTTTTTATTTAAGGCTAGATATCGCATTTTTTATTGCTGGTAAAGCTGTATTTGTCTTATTTAAGAATGATATCACAGAGTTATGCCAGTTCTAACATACTGAATGTACACCTAGTGTTTTAATTGGAAAATGTTGTTGCTCTCAGCGTGAGCTATACATGTTTTTGGTGTCCTCTGTAGCTCAGAAATGGTGCTAGGGTGATGGTTCTCAATTGTATTCCTTTTTGCATTGTATATCTGCTGGTGGTATTCCTGCTGAAATAATATTTTGCTACTTAACCATAGAGCAAATTGCGAATGACTTGGTGTTCTTTTAACTACTAAGATACTGTTTCTTTGAATATATTGCTCTCCAGTTCCCTTCTCTCTCTACTACTTTATCCCTTCTACCTACACTCCCCTCCTCTCCTTTCTGCCTTCCCTGTACGTATTTCACTCTTCTCAGACTAAATTCCTACTCTCCTTCCTGTTCTTTTTCTCCTTACACTCACTGTTCACTTCATTTTACTTACATTTGTTACTTCTTTTTCAGCTCGCTCAGGTCCAACTGTGTTCCCCCAACTTTCAGTAAAGCTGCTATGCTAATCTGCTCTCCCCAAAGGAAGACATTAAAAGGCTTTCCAACTGGTGTCCCACCTCATCTTGTTATGTGCCTGTATTTAGTTTGTATACCTGTTTCTTGCATTCTACTTGTGGTGTGTGCCCCTGCAGCCTACAGCAGATGTTTCCTCAATTGTCTCCCTGTTAGCTCCCACTGCCCTGTTCAAAGCATTCAGTACATTAAATGAATAGACGCTCCCTCTATTTTTAATTCTTTTCACTTTTAACCTTATTTTTAACTGTGTCAGTAGATCGAGCTATATACCCTCTCTTCATTATAAGCGAAATTGTAGTTTATAATCTCCTGTAACCCTCAAGAGATTTGCAACAGGTTTCTAGAGTAGTTTTCTTGTCTATTTGGTTTAATCCCCTCGCCACAAACAGCAGTTTACATTTTCTGTTTGAGCTTACCTCTGGCAGGCCAATCAGCTCTGTGTGTTTCCCAGAAACTCTGTGGCTGATTGCTTCTCAGAGTGCTTCTCAGAGCACTTCCCTCTTTCCTTTCTTGGCTCTACCTGCTCCGTTCGTCCTGCGGGCTCACTGCACTCCCTTTCCCTGCCCCCATATCCCACCTATCCCCAGCACATCTACACTTATACCTCTCTAACCACTCCCACAGTTAAATTACCCTATTAAGATCAGCCCCACCCACTCATCACCTTTCTGCCTCCACATTTTCTATGTAGTTCCTCCTACTCCCCAAACTGCATCCACCCCGTCCCTCTATAACACTACATTCTGTAACTTTATACTCTATCCTATATTATTCTTCCCTTCTTTCACCCACCCTTCCCCTTATATACTCTACTGAACATCACCCCCACTTCTTAAAATCTAACTCGAATCATGCAGATAAAACCCCGACAGTCTCTACTCTCTATACTGCAATCCCTCGTTCTCCTCTACCTACTCCACCTCACCACCCTCAACCAATTCTCTTATTCTCCCCCTCTTCATACAACTTCCATATACTTTAATAATCACCCTCCACAGTCTATATAAATCCCCACCTCTACTTCCTTAATAATTCTCTCCTCTTCATCAGAAAACTCTTCCCATTTAGCTATAATCCATCTCACATAACTACTAGCCCAAGCATTATAAGTTCTGCTACCCCAACTTACAACCCCAAAGAATATAAACACCTATCCTACCTACTTTCTCAACTTCACTAATACATGTCTTGCTAGTCAACCTGCTGTTTAGCCAAGTATCTATGCCTCATAGCATTTGAATGTCTAAGCATTGTGAATTATGAAATCTGATTGTATTCTATGTTCACATTTTCTGATACATCTCTACCAGTGAGATGTAAGTCTGCACATTGTGTATATTGATATCTGCCTGTTTTATATTTGTCTATATTTTTCTAAACATGTCTGCCTGAGTTTATCACTCAGTGATGTATGTACTGTCTCTTTTTTGGTATGTGGAGCTTTTCTCCCCGGGCCTTCACTGAAAATGGACATATATCCAGTCAGACTATCAAGGTCAACAAATGTAAAATCAATAAATTATCTATCTCCTCCTTTCTGGCAACATACACCCTAACCCTGGTCCCTCACACAATCACCCCTCCATCCCAAACTTGACTCGTACACCTCCTACCCGTAAATCTCTACTCTTTGCTACAATTAATGCCCGGAGCCTATGCAATAAAATACTTGATTTCTATGCATGGATCTCCTATAACAATCCAGATATTCTCTCAATTTCCGAAACATGGCTAAAACCACATATAAAAGACACTGAAATAACCCCACCCAACTATAGACTCATAAGAAATGATAGAACCCAAAAGAAAGGTGGTGGAGTAGCCTTGATTTTCTCTTCCTCCTTAACAGTGACACCCTATACTAAACCCATACCCCAGTTAGCTACTGCTGAGCTATCTGTGGCCCTCCTAAAAGTTAATAACCATAAAAAATGTATGCATTACCACCCTTTACATACCTCCAGGTAACAATATCCCAATTCTGGAGGATGTTCTCTCATGGTTCACCACCTACATAAATAACAAAACTATTATCCTAGGTGATGTTAATATTAACTGGTCTTCCATACACTCCCCTACACCGTCTCAGAGTATCAAACTTTATAATTACACACAGTTAATCAACACCGCTACTAAACTAAACAAAGATAGGACCACAGCTAGTATCCTGGATTGAATACTTGATGTGAAATTGTTCGATCTCACCTTTTGTTCTTACACACGGGTTCGGAGCCGATCCTTGGCTCCGAGTCAGCCACATCACCAGCTTCGCATCTTCGAGAAAGCTCGAGGCACAGTGCTATCCCATGATCCTCCGGTGTCAACCCTCAGATCTGGTTTGCCGCTAGCAGCAGATCGCATACTGAGAGGCTCGGGCCAGTATATTTTCATTATATTTCACTTTTTTCGAAGTTGTAGTTTAGAATTAGTGCTTAAAGTAGTTTTATAAGTAGTATATAGTAGTGTAGACTGTGTTAGTTAATAGAGTGTGTTTTTTCTCTTAGATAAAAATAGTTTAAAACAGTTAGTATTTACCTCAGTTAAGGCCTTGGATTTTTCTGTCAGGATTGACAGTAATTTTTATATATTATTGTAGTTTTTTGCCTTAACTTTTTTCCCCTATATTACATAGTTAGATAGTGTTAAACTGTTTGTCTAGTATTATTATGGATATATATACATATACTTATATATATAGTGTGTGTTCCTATATATTAGTGTGCTGTGTTTTTTGCTATTTTTTCATAAACATAGAGTTAAAATGTCTGAGAGCGCCAAATCAGGCTTCAAGAGGTGTCAGTGTGGACAAAAGATGTCCATAACTGATAACCATTCCTCCTGCGTCTACTGTCTTGGCCTTCTCCACTTGCAGGAAGACTGCTCCATATGTCATTCCTTCAGTGGGAGAGTCATGCTGGAAAGACGCAGGAAGTTGGTTGACAGAGGGTTGCTAAAACCCAAATTTCAAGAGGCCCTGGACAAGACCGAACAAGTGTCCAAGTCTTCGAAGGGGTCGAAGTCTTCAAGAGTGTCGGAGCCTAAGTCCTCGGCTCCGAGCAACTCTTTCCAGATTCGGATGCCGGCTCCAAAAACCTCGGGGTCGGGCGTAGAGTCCTTGTCTCTGATCGAGACTACCGTGTTGGAGCCAGTGTCGGAGTGACCACCGCCTTCAATCCTTCGCTCGGTGACGGCTTCAGCCTATTCGACCCATTCTTCGAGGCCGCTTTCTGATTCCAACGTCGACCGAGTGGTACAGAAGCTAATGGAGAACTCGGCTCTGTCCAAACTCATCGAAGTTTCATCCCAGTTGGTATCGAAACTCGAGACCTTTCCCACCCCTTCGACCAATCTTCCTCCGAGAGCTCTCGAGTCGTTGGAGCCAGGAATCGAAGAGCCGATGAGTGTAGAGCCCTCAGTGCCGAAGCCTCCAGTTGTGCTATCAACACCTTTAACCTCGACACCTTCGGAGCCAGCCGGGGGTCTCGGAGCCGACAGTCTTTCCTTGGTTCCGTGGGGGACAGTCAAACCGAAATTTTGGTTCCGACTCTTCCCCTCAGAGCCTCGGCTCAGTTCAGTTTGGTTCCGTCCTCAGGGTCGGAGCCCATGGCTCTGGTTCCGGGGAAGCTATCGGCTTCTTCGGAACCGATGGCGTCCTCGGACCGGGGCACCGGTGCCTTCGACATCATGAGGAAGGTCTTGTCTGAACAGACACTTACATCATCGACATCTTCTTCTCCTTCCCCAAAGGGTCCGTATTCTGCTTCTGTACCTTCGGTCCCTGCTAAGCGTCGAGACCCAATGCCTCAGCAAGCCCCAGAGGGCGCCCCTACTTTCTCGGAGGCATCCCCAGAAGCCCCCTCTGAGGATGTACCGAGGAAAAGATTGTGCAAGAGGAGGCACATAGATTCCCCACAGGAATCTCTAACATTGGATACTAATTTGGATGAAGCAGAAGGGTCCCCATGGTCCCCCTCTGAAGATGTCTCTTTTGCTGACATTTTAGAAATCTTGAAACAGAGGGGAGATTGGCAATCCCTTACCTCTTCTGTAGACGAATCGGTACTGCTGAAGGCATTTGAGGCTCAACCTTCTACCTCCTGGGTGACCCCACCGTTTGACGAGCTAATGGATCTCATAGCCCGTAGAGCTTGGGAATCACCTGATACAGTGGAACCGGTCCCCCGTAGACCTAACAAATATATCACGGCCCCTCAATACAAGAGTTACCTTACTAAAGGAGTTCCCATGGATACTATGGTGGTGGCAGCAGCCACTAAAAAGGAAATGTCCGAATCATCTTCCTCTGTCCATCCTCCTAATAAGGATTCTAGGATGATGGACAGGTATGGGAAGCGCGTATTTAGTTCTGCAACTTTCTCCATGAGATCGCTCAACTACCTTACGCATTTCACGCGTCTACAGAGAGATCTCTTTAAGGAACTCAGAGATACTCTCCAGGGTAACACAGATGCTGCTGTTTCCAAAAAGGTGACAGCACAGCTTAATACCCTCAACTCCATAGTAAACTCGTCCATGAGGCTTATTTCATATGCAGCCGAAGGATCAAGTAGAGCGGCAGCTTCAGCGATTGCTCTGAGGAGGCAATCCTGGTTGCGCCTATGCTCCTTTGCGGAATCTTTCAAGTCTTCCTTTACAAACGCCCCCTTTGATGGTGCTTCTTGTTTGGCCTCAAAGTAAAGGAGACCCTCACTAGGTGCGAGCAAGAAGGGAAGACCCTGTCTGCCATAGGGGTCTGTTTTTCCGCCCCGTCTAGACCATACCCCAAAGGGAATAGAGGTGAAAAAATGTGGTTACGAAAAACTCAGGGATCCTTTCAGCCCACTCAGAGTGATGGCTCCTCCAGAGGCAGAGGAGGGGCAAGAAATGGAAGACGCCACTCAGGTGGCAGAGGGGGTCCACAAAATCAGGGCGACAGAGAAACTTTCTCTGGGAAGCCCTTCCAGCACTCCTGAGTGCAGGCCCGGCTGTCCTACTCTGGAGGCAGTCGGGGGTCGCTTAGCTTTATACCCGGAGGCCTGGCTAAATCTCACATCAGATTCTTGGGTAAAAAGCATAGTTACCAGAGGCTACAATATTCCCTTTATAAAAACCCCACCTGCCCCCAAAAAGCTCCCAGATGTTCCACCCAGTCTGCGAGACCAGGCAGTCGTAGAGATAAAAAGGCTGCTAGAAAACAGAGTCATCCAACCAGTTCCGGCGGACCAAATAGGATCCGGAACTTACTCAAGGTTCTTTTTAGTTCCAAAGAAAACAGGGGACTGGAGACCGATTTTGGATCTCAGCAAACTCAACACCTTCGTGGAGAAGGCAAAGTTCCGGATGGTCACGCTTCAGTCAATACTTCCTTTCCTACAGGAGGGCGACTGGATGTGCTCTATAGATCTCAAGGACGCGTACTACCATATCAAGATGGCCAGTATGTCCAGAGATCATCTGCACTTCCGGCTGGGAGCCAGTCACTTCCAGTTTCGTGCTCTGCCCTTTGGCCTTACCACAGCCCCCAGGGTGTTCACCAAATGCATGGCAGTAGTAGCGTCTCCCTTGAGACAGATGGGATTCCAGGTGTTTCCTTACCTAGACGACTGGCTCATGTCCGCCACCACCGAGTATCGCCTTGTGCAAGCCAGGGATTACACCATCAACCTTTGCTCCTCTCTAGGCATAACAATCAATTTTGGAAAGTCTGCACTATCGTCCTCACAGCGTATCTCATTTATAGGGGCAGATTTGGACACTTCCCTGGCTCGAATCAGTCTCCCCCCATTAAGGGTATCCGTCCTCAGAACTCAAATTACTATCCTTCTTCAGAGCAGGAAAGTCCCTGCATGACAAATCTTACGAGTCCTAGGAATTATGGCAGCCGCTCTTATTGTAGTCCCCCTAGGCAGAATGCATATGAGGATTCTTCAGTGGATGCTCTTCATAGGTTCATAGGTTCATAGGTTCAACAGCTCCCACTGTCTCACCAGATCCTAATCACAGACTCTTGCAAACGGGACCTCCTTTGGTGGATGCACAGTCAGGATCTAATAACAGGCCGACCGTTCGTATTACCCAGTCCTACAGCGACTGTGACCACGGACACTTCCCTGATAGGGGGGGGGGGCTTTTTCAGGGAAGAACAGTCCAAGGTCAATGGTCCAACTTGGAATACAATCTGCACATCAATGTCCTAGAGCTGAGGGCAGTGTTTCTAGCGTTGCAGCACTTTCACAAGTCCTTACCTCTGGGAACAGTGACAGTTCAGACAGACAACATGTCAGTAGTCTGGTACATAAACAAACAAGGGGGAACCAGGTCCTATCCATTGTGCAGAGAGGCCCTCAGGATTTGGCAATGGGCTGTGTCCACCGGACGCTTTCTGATAGCAACGCACATCCCGGGGACATCCAACGTGATTGCGGACAGGTTAAGCAGAGCCATCCTGTTGCCCCACGAGTGGTCCCTCAAACCTCAAGTAGCGGAAATGATTTTCCGCAGATGGGGCCAGCCTTGCTGTGACCTATTTGCATCCCCATTGAATGCCAAATGCAGAAGCTACTTTGCCCTACTACCCCCTCCGGGGGGCACCCCCAGGGACGCACTGTTACATGATTGGCCCCCGGGTCTCCTTTACGCTTTTCCCCCATCCCGTTAATCTCCAAGTTCTTGCAGAAAGCCAAATGTCTGGAAAGGGCCATAATTCTGATAGCCCCATTCTGGCCTCGACAAATCTGGAGTTTCCCTTTCTTCAGACTCATCAGGTGGATGAACCGTGGATTCTGGACCCAGTGCCAGACCTGTTGACACACTCGTCGGGAGTTCCCCACACATCTCTCAAGTCCCTCAAACTGACAGCTTGGCTGCTCCGCTTCCTGTCTTAGCCAGGTCAAGCTTACTGTCCCCTGCAGTTCAGCAGATCATTGTATCTTCCCATAAGCCATCCATGAGGAAGTTATACAATAGCAAATGGAAGCGTTTTGCATACTGGGCCTCACAACAGGGTATAGATCCATCAGGGGCTCCAGTACATAAGATATTAGAGTTTCTTTCCACACTCTTTCAGGAAGGAGCTTCCACTTCCACGATAAGGGTACAACTGGCGGCTATGTCCATTTTTCATGTTGGTCTAGGAGATAATTCTCTCATGTCCCACAGACTTTGCAAAGCCTTTATGAAAGGTACCTTTCACCTACGTCCTCCTTTTCGTGATCCAATCGCCCCGTGGAATCTTAACATGATGTTATCATGCTTGCTTTGTTTTCGAAGTGAATTTCTTTACACTGCTGCACACTTATGGAGTAATTTGTCTTTAGTAACCTTGATTTTACCTTTATGTAGGTTTACTAGTAACTGTTTGATTTTAAATTTATTGTTTACATGTTAACATATATATTTTTACCATATTTCTTTTACAATTGCAATACACATGTTTTCTACATGACCTGGCTACATTAATTGCACTATTCAATAGTTCTTTGTTCAGGTGTCACTGTATATCCTGAACATATATTTATGACTTTTGTTAGATTTTGTAGTTAGGTATGTGTTTTAGGTTAGATTCTGACCAGACTATTATAGTTCTAATGTGACTTTATACCATCTTTCAATAGCAATTTCTCACAACAACGTTCTTTCTTTTTTGTAACCACTCGATTCTTTGATGTGATTTATTTATATATATGTATTCAGTGCTCAAGCTGAGTAACTTCTGTACATACTGGTTGTTGTTTGTTACTGCTCATTCCTTAGTCTGAAACATGTAGTAATATTTAGATGTGATTTGTATTACCATATATATCTTATATATTTGTTTTATATTTAGTAGTTATTTAGATACTGTAATAATGACATCTTAGCAATGCTTTTAATCTTTTTAATGGTTCTGAAGTTTTGTTGATTTTGTTTTAAATTCATTCATAGATTCACCTTATTAGTTGTTAGGACACTATACCTTTAACTAATTGAAGCACAGAACTGTAATCTAGCAACGGCACCTTTTTGGCGCCAAAACCAGTATTTAAACCTTGGTTTTTGTCAGAATCTGTTTGTCTGAAGAAGTCCCACTATTAGTGGGATGCAAAGCGCTTCACAGTATTGGTTCAATAAACCTTTTGGAGGAATCTTTTTTACTACTTGATTCATATGGATATTTAGTCGCATAGGACCTCTTTGTGGACATTTATCTAGCATCTAGCATAACTGATTTTATCCTGGATTCTGTCTACAGCAGCCATTTGAGTGTGGAGAATTTACAAGTGTGGACTATTCAAGAATTCCCTTGGCGTTCACAAGTACAGGGTAATTTTGTCTTCTGGTTTTTATTTTCACTTATTTGTATCTTATGCTGACCAAAAAAAGGGACAAGCGATAGCGAAAGTTACTTTATCCAAATGGCTTGTATAAATTTCGTATATGCAGAATCAAAACAACAGCTCCCCTTTAATCCTAGAGCTCATTCTATTAGGGCAGTTGCTACTTCCTTGGCCCATGCCGCTCGCTTACCATTAGATACCATTTGTATGGCGGCAACCTGGGCGAAACCACATACCTTTATTACCCGCTACAAATTAGATAAAAACTCCAGAGACAGGGCTACGTTTGGTTCCACTGTTCTCAGGAATGTTCTCCCTTGAGCCACCCAGGATAAAGGAGCTAAGGACGCTACCCGTGTGTAAGAACAAATGGCGAGATCTAACAATTTCACATAAAGAAGTTATGTTCTTACCATAACGTTCCATGTGAATTATTCATCTCGCCTTTGTTCTTACATTCCCCCCCTCCATCCCCCGTCCTGTGGTCTAGGAGAACGGGCATGTCTTGAGCCGAGTTCGGTCTTCTCTACATGTGGGTGTTCTTGAGCTTCCTACTGTACTTCAGGTATGGCATCTTTTCTCCTCTACTTTATAATACAGTATTAGACAGTGTGGTTGCATTTCTGTGTGCTAGGGTGCAGTAACTAGTAGGGTTCTTCGAGTGTTAGCAAACTAGATCTGAGGGTTGACACCGGAGGATCATGGGATAGCACTGTGCCTCGAGCTTTCTCGAAGATGTGAAGCTGGTGATGTGGCCGAACCCGTGTGTAAGAACAAAGGTGAGATGAACAATTCACATGGAACGTTATGGTAAGAACTTTTTCTTTTTTCCCACCCAAACTTGATTTCTGACAGTGGTACTGTCCCTGACTCCATGAGCGATCATCTTCCTGCTTTTGCATACCATTCCTCTTATCCCCTCCATCTAAACACAGATATATCACAACCCACACCTTAAAAAACTTCAACCCTCTAACCTTCTCCTACTCTTTAAAACAGACTAACTGGAACCCTCTAAAGACCCTTCCTCTGGATGCTGCCATCTCTCACTTCAACACAGTATTCACTAATCTACTTAATTGCTTTGCCCCCTCCAGAACTAAAAGAATCAATTTCAGTAGTGTCCCCTGGCTAACCAAAGAGACTAAAACCCTTATGCATCTCCGAGACAAAACATGGAAATACTATCAAAAATTCAAAGCACCCAACTCCCTAACTGAATACAAGCAACTTCGAAATCGGGTAAAAAAATCAACTGAAAATCCTACTATTTTAAACTTTAGAACAACCACAAAACCAGTCCCAAAAAAGTTTGGAGGAGCATCTCCTCAATCCTCTGTCCTGGCAAAAAAGACAACCCCTGCCCTGACCCCAACTCTCCTGACCACGTCCTAGCTACTGAATTCAATTCAATTTTCATTGATTCCATAGTCAAACTTACCTCATCTTTCCCAAATAATACCTCACCCAATACACCCAGTCTAGTCCGTTCAACCTCCAACAGTACTCATCTCCCTCCTTTCACTCTCAAGCCAGTTCCAACACATACCATAAAAAAGTTCCTACTAAAATTAAAACCTTGCTCTAATGCCCCTGACAATATCCCATCTAACTTTCTCAAGTTAGCTGCCGATGGCATAGCTCTACCAATCTGCATCCTAATAAATTGCTCTATTCATGAGTGTTATGTACCCCTCCTTTGGAAAAAAGCTTATATCATTCCCCTTCACAAAGGGGGTAGCAACTTAAATCCCAATTTTTGTCCAGTAGCTATCCTGTCCCCTATCTCTAAAATCCTTGGAAAAATGCATCCACCTACAACTCTTACCCTACCTGTTAGACAATCAGCTATTGACCCCCCACAGCTATTGACCCCCACACAACATGGGTTTAGACCTGGACACAGCACCACTACTGCCCTGCTCTCCTTTCTCGAAATCATTAACTCTGCTCATGATTCTGGTAATATACTACTCTTCTTCTTGACTTATCCAAGGCCTTTGATACAGTCTCCCACAATCTCCTCCTGTCCAAGCTCTCTCATCTCAACCTCTCCACTTCTTCCATCAGCTGGTTCACCAACTACCTCACAGACAGGGAACAAGCAGTAAAGTGGGACAACTGCACTTCCTCCTTCCTCCACACTCCAACAGGTGTTCCACAAGGCTCAATATTGGGCCCTTTACTATTCAACATTGTTATTAATGACTTCCATCAGAACATCCCTAATGCTAAACTTGTCCAATACGCAGACAACTCTACCATCATCTACTCCACCAATTCTCTCCCCAAACTCATGAATTTAACTCAAGTAGCTTTCTCCTGCACTGAGTCCTGAATGCTAGATAACCATCTAGCTCTCAATCCATCAAAATCAAAAATTAGGATATTTACCCCCCTCTAGGCACACCAATCTTGACAAAGCATACTTCTCTATATTCAGCCATAAAAAGACCTCTATTGAAATAGTTCCCAATGCAAAACTGCTGGGACTCCTTATTGACAATCAATTAAAATTTGACACACAACTACAAACTAATATTAAAAAAAAAAAACACCAAAAGCTTGGAATGCTTTACTGTCACAATCCGCTACCTTACTCCCTCATCCAAACAACTTCTATCCACCACTTACCTTATTCCCTCTCTTCTATGTGGAGCCCCTCTCCTTAACCTTCAATCAACCGTCAGATATAAACTATCTTCCTGCTATAACAAAATCTTCAAGTTTGCCACCGGATCCAAATTCTCCACTCAATGCAACTCCCTCCATTCCCTAAACTGGTTGGAATTCCCAAAGTTCCTGACATACATTCAACTTACAACAGTACATAAGCTCATATTCAATCCCTCTAACTGTCCTTCTTTCTCCTCTACCCTAAAAATGCATCAGCCACACAAAACACTCAGATCCAATAATCAAAATCTCATAGAAATTTACAAACCCATATGTTCTCCAGGGCAACTCTTGATATCTTTCTCCCTTGCCAGATCATGGAATTCACTTCCCCCACACATTAGAACTGCCCACAGTCTCGCTACCTTTAAGACCATATTCCCCTCCTTTCTCTCCCCTCTCTGGGAATGCTCCTGCTCTCACCCCACCTAATGCTATCTACCCCTCTTACCCCTTTCCATCTCAATTAAAAAAAAAAAAAAAGTATGGATTTTTCCAATTTACATGTTCAGTTTTATTGTCCTCATATATCTTTAACTACTGAAAAGCAAAAAAGGCAAAGGACACTCCCAACAAATTGCAATTCATTGACTCACAAAACAATCTATTGAGTCAATGTATTTTTAATTACTAATTTTTAATTACTCGTGTGATTTTTGGTAGGTGTGGTTACTTGGAGGGGGAAGGTATTTAAGTGTTTCTGTTTAATGATGTTTCTTTGTCTGAAGAAGTACAGGCAATGACCTATACGAAAGCGCTAACCTTATTAAACTTTTCTACTGAATTGGAATTTGTTGGAGTGTCCTTTGCCTTTTTTGTTTTTCAACAGTTTGTTTTCAACTTCTTGGTTTAATATATTTAACTATTGTTTGAATTTTATGTTGCTTTTATTATTGTAAATATTGCAAATACTGTATTGGAGTTTTTATTGTCAATTTGGCAAATTCTTGTTTTTGGAGTTTTTCTTTCTGGGCCTCTATTGAAAATGGGCTCACCTAGGCCCAATGGACTTTCCTGGTCAACAAACTACAAATAAATAAATGTACAGCCAGTTGTCATCCTTTCCTTACACTTCATATGTTTGGTATCTTATTTTTCAGCACCACTGTGCAGAATAATTATGATATATTACGCAACGCGATGGGCTGCATTTAGGCTGGATTAAGCCTGCATAATCCATTGCTCCATGTACTGATTAGAGAACACCAGCATAATACTGCGAAGGGCAGAGCCGGCATCATTTACATGTCCTTGTCCCCATTGTCGCCACTGTCCTTATCCCCTGCCTCTTTAACTGCCACTGGCTTCTACTCTGCTGTATTTGAGCTATATTGTAAGACAAATTAATGGCCTGTATTGGAATCTATCAGTTATTCTTCCACACTTGAGTCACTTTCCACAAAGTCCACTCCAGGATTTTGTTTTCCAGGCCCAGTTTGCCAGCATATGCCAGGTGTTGCACATCAGTGGATGGAGGGTTCAACTGTAGCTAATGTAGTGCCCTGGAACACATGTTCAGTAATCTGTTTGTCCATAGAAATGAAGGTCATTTGAAACTAAAGAGGAAGGAATGTGTAATAGGAAGTAGGTTAGAACTCTGTGACACACATTTGTAGCAGATTAACATCCACAGGCAATCCTCCTGTTGGGCTATGAGTACTGAATATCCCTGGCACCCCTGCAAAGCACACATGAAGGTTTCAGTATGTAGTCTATATGCATAGAAACAATAGGTATTACATGGCATAATTGCATACTTGGCTTCACGTGGTTGTCTGATGTGCCTGAGACATCATGGCCTGCTGAATATTTTACAGTTTCTTTTACATTAATAGAATAAACTTGCTTGGCTACAATTAAGTGCTACCACATGAATGTGAATATGATCTACCTTTGTGTGGAGGGTGTATGCAAACCTACATCTATTCTGTCTTCATGGATCTAGCAGTTGGCATCAGGGCCACCCAGTGTGATCAGGATTGCTTGTGCTATTCAAAGGTGAGGGGAAGATCACCTACTCATGGCTTGTTGGCTCCGTATCCCTGATATATTGTCATGCATATATATATTGGCAGAGGTGATATACGCTTGCATTTTCCCACCCATAGTTAAGGGTAGAGCAGGCATTCATTTGATGGATTGCCCTTTTAAACTCCATATTTGTCATCTATCTGCTATGTAGGTTCATACCATGATGGTAGAGTGCCTGTAGAGGTATCCGATTTCCAGATACATGGAGGTAGTCTTGTCAGAGTCTGGCAGCTACTACAACCTAGCTAGCATCATGTGTTCAAACATTTACTGACATAGAGTAAAAATACTCTATCAGAACCTAGTGAAAAGCACATTAGTGTGAAGTGTATCCACAAAATACCCCAGTAAACAAAAAATTGACAGAGAATATAATATGTATTAAAATGTACACTTATGTAGAGTGTCATGTCTACTAATGATCATCTTTCTGTGTTGTCACTCATCATCTATGATAAAGGTATGATATGTCATACAGGGAGACATCCTAGTTAAGCACATACAGATATGCATTCTTCAGCAACAGTCGCAACTGACCTGTACAGGTTTAACAACTATAAAAACTATGGCTACATATTTGCAGACAATTTTTAAAGAAACAACTGAGGTCATACAGCTAAGACAGACACTGCACATTCCTTTGACAGATTCCTTGTAAGGACAGTGAGCTTCAGTACTCATCAAGGTCCTAACATGATTCTAGCAAGAACAGTTCCTTAGTGAATATGATGTATGCCTGCATCTGTTGATATTATTATGATATTAATCCTGGTATTATTATTAAAACTCATCTGCATTGAATGCTAGCAAATCACGAATGTTCCCTGTAATTCTGAGTACCCTGAAAATCATCATGGTTATCTATGCAAAAATTCAGCTGACAAAAATCTTGTGTGCGCAAATTCCAGGTCCCATAATACAGCAAAGTCATGTAACACAAATTTTAATGTGTTATGGTGCAAGTTAAAATTAGACAAGGAAATTAAATTATGCCAGGAGACCCTGGCCTTGAAGCTGTGTGATGCATTTTAAAGGATTTTCCCAATCTTCTGATCTATGAATGTGTGATGCACTTTTCCTGAAAGGACTTGTGATTAAATTATATCATCATATTCTGAAGCTTGTACTATTTCAGGAATGTGGAACTGCTTGTACTATTTCAGGAATGTGGAACTGCAGAGAAGTGAACCATTTTGCTTTGTCTTATGCATAATGCAAATGGGTGTTGCACTACTGTTTTCTATTACCTTGTTAAATCTGAGCACTCTTGGTATTACTTTGGTGAAAAGGGAAGCAGCTTAGGTGAGTTATAAATACTTAAGGCAAAGTTAAAAAAAATATATATTTTTCAATGTTTTTCCCATAGTCGTCCTTTAAGTTTGGCTCAGTCATTGCAAACCTGTATGCATCAGATAAAAGTAGTTACTACTAATTTTATTCAGTTTGTTAACCCTGACTGACCTGGGGGCAGACATCCTGATGAGAGCTTGTTGTCTTCTAAAGAAAAATCTTCCCCATGATACACTGCGAGTCCACTGTTCCTGAGAATACAATGCCCAGAGCTGGGCTGTCATATAAGACTTCCATTCACTTAGAATGGAAGAAGAGGAAAGAACAGCTAAGTTTGGCAGGCCTCAGTACAAGTATCATTTACTGTCACACAGTGCCTTTTACAAATGTGTTTCCTTATGATGTGTTACACATTCTGTCAAAAAAATCTTCCAGAACTGCCAGCTCATTGCTGAGATAAGAGTTTATTTAGACATTCAACTTTGATCTGCTTCAGTTGCTTATCAAGTTACTCCTCCCATATTCCCACCCTCAACTAGAAGAGTTTCACATTTCCTGCCCTGCTACATTCAGCTAATTTGAATGACAGTACACATCAATCAGAGTTGCATTCAGGCAGCCAGGTGTGCCTCTGAAACTGTTCCCTCATCTCTCTCCTTACTGCTATCATCTGAATAGTACTTTCACAGTAAGTCATGGTAGAAACATGCTTTTAGCAATCCTTAATGTAAAGGTGTTTAAATATTCCTCTGAACATGCCCATAACATACACAGATAACAATTAATCTGGGCCACTGACACATTTAGCTATGGCTGGAAATTCATACTTTAACCAAAATGAATATTCATATTTGCCTTGCACAGAATTGCAGTCCTCTGTATTTTTATCCAATAGGCATGGCACTGATGTGTCCTATCTGTAGTTACTACTGCTGTTGTGTGTACATATTCATTGCTGGTACGATGTTTTTGAAGCAACTTAGAATATTCTTTACTTCATGCTATGCAGTGCCTACTCTCACTCTTCCAAACAGTGTGCATACAGATGTTCTTCATCTCACATTGCTGCAGTCATAACCTGTGGGTAGTCCGCTGTCCTCGGTCGGCCCGAATACCAAAGTGTTAGGCTGGCGTCGGTCATGGTCGCTCAGATCTGACGTCAGTACGCCGTGGTACTAAAGCGCATGACCGACGCCATATCCTCAGTCTTTCTTGCCGCATGGTCTGAAGCAGAAGCAGCGTTTTGCAAGTGCCGTTCGGCGTCCTGAAATTTTCGTATTCTGAGTTTCAGACCGAAGACCAAGTTGGGCTAAGTACCCCGTTGGGGAATATTTTTGTTTTTCTTGCCTCAGTTAATTCCGGATGTCAGAAAAAGTGAATAATTGTATTTCTTGTGGGAAACGGATACCTCATAGGGATTACCACTCTCTTTGTATTCCTTGCTTGGGGCCTGAGCACGACGTAGTCGGGTGTCGCTTTTGTGCTAGATTTAATAAGCGCACCATTAAACGCAGGTTAGATTGTGCTAGGCTTGTCTTCGGTAAGCGGTGTAATTACAATATGCCGTCGGATCCTCCGACTACCGCTAAGAAGCGCAAGGAAAAATCGTTAAAGTCCAAGCAGGATGAGTCGTCCGTTACGGACGCCGGTTCTTTAGAAACTACGGTGGAATCTGTGGATCCAGCCGAGGTTTCAGCTGAGTCTCAGGGGGAGCCTTTAGTTTTGCAGGATGTGGCCTCTCAGGAGTCGGGTCAGGCTGAGGGGGCCTCTCAGGTTTCTGTAGTCCCTCCTTTGCATAAGGTGGTTAGGCCTTCTACTTCTGTCTCTAAGGTACCTTCCAAGGTCAGGCCTGGTTTGTCTTCCTCTGGCGTCAGCCCTAGTTCTGCAGGTTCTGTACCTAAAAAGCATATGCTGAAAATGGCAGAAGATTTAATTACCTTAATCAGGGTTCTTTGCCCCCTCCAGATAAGAGGCCTAGGGTGGAGCCAGAGGTGGAAGGATTGGAGCATTTTTCAGATTACTCCGTCTTCGGCTGAAGACATTCAGGATTTTCCTCCTTATTCTGATTCAGTTGCAGAGGATTCTAGTCCTTCTGCTTCCCCAGAGGATTTTTCTTTTCTGAAACCCTGCATTCCATGAGAGAGCATTTTAAGTCGGAAGGTCAGGATTTCTCAGATTCTAGAAAGAGACTTAGGGAATTTTTGTTTTACCACAGCATAGGCCCTTGGCTATACCCCCTGTTTTGGATGGTGTTCAGGATGTTTTCTCTGAAGCTTCCCTTAATCCTGATTCTTTGCCTCCTGCCCCGGTCAAGCCAGACAGGTATTACAGAGTGCCTGAGGCTCATAAATATTTGTATAAAAGCCCGAGAGCTGACCCAGAAACTATTAGCCAGGGACCTAAGGGTGTCAGGGCTTCTGTTGTAAAGAATCCAGTTCCTATGGATAAAGATTCTAGAGCTTTGGATAGGTGGGGTAAAAAAGTGTATACTTCTTCCACTCTAGCAATGAGGGCTTTGAATTGCCAGTTTCATATGCTGAAGTACCAGAACTTTCTCCTAAGTCAGTTGAAATCTAAAGTAGGTACTTTGGCAGAGGGCATTGAGTGTAAGGAATTGCAGGATTTAGTTCATGCCTCTGATCAGGTGGGTAAGCATTCTTTGCAGTGTGGTTTTGATGCTCTTCAGGCCTCTTCCAGGGTGGCTGCCACTGGATCAGTTATTCGCAGGCACGCCTGGCTTAAGGATCAGAATTTGTCAGAGCATGTTAAAGCTCGTATTTTGGATGCTCCCCTTCAGTCTGAAGTTCTATTTGGTTCTCCTGTGGAGTCAGTTTTGAAGAAAATGGAAGACAAAGCTAAGTCTATGCAAACAGTTAAGGACTTTTTACAGGTGCAGCCCCCTAAGTTTAGCAGAAATTGGCCTACTAAGGGATGGGCTTATCCTTCTTCTGATTTACAGTCTAGGGACAGATCTAGACGTGGTAGGGGCAGAGCTCATGCTCAAGGTTCTTTCCGGCCTAGGACGTGGAGTTCCCCTGCACAATCTTCAGGTGAGGGCAGGGGTCAGCCTTTTCGTAAACAGACCCAATGACCTGCATCTCCAGCTGCCAGATCCCTCCTGTCTGGCAGCTCCTCTGGGAGGAAAGTTGGCACATTTCAGGAAAAATTGGCTTTTAGTCACTCAGGACAAATGGGTGTTGGACATTATAGATCGAGTCTACAAGTTTTATTTTCACACCTTGCCTCCTTTCAAAGGCATGCCAGACGTTCCTTCTCAACAAAAGGTGGAGGCTCACAAACAGATTTCTTTACTTCTCAAAATGGGGGCGATCCAGGGGGTCCCTCCGTCAGAAGTAGGCCTAGGATTTTATTCTCGTCTGTTTCTTGTACCAAAGAAAGGAAACACTTGGAGGCCAATTTTGGATTTGTCTATTCTCAACACATACCTGGACATTCCAAAATTCAAGATGTTAACTTTGCAACAACTTCTGCCTCTATTAGGCAAAGATCACTGGATGGTAACTTTGGATCTCAAAGAGGCTTATCTTCACATTCCTATCAGGCCCAGCTGCAGGAGGTTCCTGCGTTTTCGGGCTGGGACTTTACATTATCAGTTCTCTGCATTGCCCTTTGGCTTATATACTGCGCCCAGGGTGTTCACAAAGGTCCTGGCACCGGTGATAGCCTACTTAAGGTTAAGGGGAATACAAATCTATCCTTATTTAGACGATTGCCTGATTCTGGCTCAAGACAAAGTCAAGTTACTTCACCATCTACAGTTTGTTATGGCAGTGTTAAGGTGCCTAGGGTATTCTGTGAACGAAACAAAGTCCAGTCTAGTACCCTCTCAGGACATGTGCTTTCTGGGTGTGAGACTGAATACAGCTTCTCAGATGGCATTTTTGACCCCGGACAAACAAAGAAATCTTACCCTTTACTTCCAACAATTGTCTCTACGGTCCAGGCTGACTGCAAGGACAGTCCTTCAAGCCTTGGGGTTCATGGCATCTTGTATTCTGGTGCTTCCCAATGCCAAACTGCATATGAGGAAGCTACAATGGTATCTCAAAAGCGTATGGACTCAACACTGCCACGATTTGGACACTGTCATTCAGATGATACCTTGCATCCAAAGGGAATTTTTGTGGTGGGCTCAGGAATGTCACCTAAACAAGGGACTCTCTGTGACCCGACCAGAGGCGAGTCAGATCTTAACGACAGATGCCTCAGACATGGCCTGGGGAGCACACTTCAATGGAAAATGGGTTCAAGACACGTGGCCTGCCAGACTACAACATTTGCATATCAACATGAAGGAGATGTTAGCAGTCCAATTTGCATTGATGGCTTTCAAGGATTTACTTCACCCAGGACAAGTGTTGATTCAGACAGACAACACAACAGTCATGTGGTACATCAACAAGCAGGGGTACCCATTCGTACCCTCTTTGCAGACAAGCTATGATTTTGTGGGAGACTGCTCTCAGTTTGCACCTCACCCTTCAGGCAAGGTTTCTGCCAGGAGCACAGAACTCCTTAGCAGATGTTTTGAGCAGACAGATGGTGGATCCCCACGAGTGGAAATTGGATCCTCATGTCTTTCAACAGTTGACGGTGGCATGGGGGACTCCAGACATAGATCTGTTCGCTTCTCCACTGAATTACCAACTTCCAAAGTTTTGCACAAAGCTGTTTCACCCAAAAGCTTGGAAAGTGGATGCTCTATCATTCAGTTGGAACAACCTTCATGTTTATGCCTTTCCTCCTCTGCCTCTCCTTCCCAAGGTGCTCCTAAAGGTCAGGCAGGACAAGCCTTGCATGATTCTGATAGCTCCAGATTGGCCACGGCAGCACTGGTACCCTCTGCTGAGGACTTTAGTACGAGAGCCTCCTTGGCCTTTACCATTAATTCCACACCTTTTGTCCCAGGCAAGCAATCATTTCCGCAATGTCAGGATTCAGTCCCTGCATCTGACAGCCTGGCGTATCCTGTTTTAGACCCTGGGGGGTCGCAGCTTCCTCAACAAGTTTTGAATGTCATTTTGGAGGCCAGACGGCCTAGTACAAGGAAAGTTTATGCTGATAAATGGAGGAGATTTTTTCTTTGGAGCAAAACAAAGAGCTTTGATGTTTCAGTGCCTAATTTGAGTGTTTCACTTCAGTATCTTACAGAATTATTAGACAAGGGTTTGTCTTTCTCCTCTGTAAAGGTTCATGCTGCAGCCATTTCTGCTCACTATGACTGTGACCCACCATTATTCTCTCACCCTTTGTTCAAGCAATTTCTTAGAGGGCAAAGAACATAAGACCCCCACGTAGAGCTCCTACTCCTTCCTGGGATCTCAATTTTGTGTTGGAAAAGCTCACTTTACCTCCTTTTGAACCTGCAGTTACTTCAGAGTTGAAGTTTTGTCTTGGAAGACTGCTTTTTTGTTGGCCATTACGTCTGCTAGAAGGGTATCTGAATTACAGGCTCTAATGGCAGTTGAACCCTTCCTGATATTTCATAAGGATAGGGTCTCACTACGTACTAATCCTACTTTTATGCCTAAAGTTGTTTCTAATGTGGCTTTAAACCAATCTATTCATCTGCCTACATTTTATGCTGATCCGCAAAATAAGGGGAGAAAATTTTGCATTCTTTGGACATTCACAGGCAGTTACGTTATTATTTGAGCAGAACTAAAGGGTTCAGGCAGTCCCAACAGTTATTCATTTCTTTTGCCTTGGGGTCTCAAGGAAAACCTGTTTCGAAACAAACTATTTCTAAGTGGATTGGGCATTGCATTGCTTTCTGTTATTCTCATCATGGTAAGGAGGTTCCGGCTGGAATCAGACCTCATTCCACTAGGGCTACTGCCACTGCTACTGCTTTTTTAAGGGGAGTAGCTACTAAGGATATTTTGGAGGCAGCTACCTGGAGTTCAGTACACACTTTTTCTAAACATTACCATCTTCCACTTTATTCCAAATCTAGGGCTGGGTTTGCCACTGCAGTTTTACAGGGCATGTTAGCAGCTCCTAATGCTATTTGATTTTACCAACCTCCCTTTACCTTTGCTTTGGGATTCTACCCACAGGTTATGACTGCAGCAATGTGAGATGAAGAACATAGTACAGTTTTGTACCTACCATAAATGTAGATGTTCGAAGATCCACATTGCTGCAGTTTAATTTACCCTCCCTCCTTCCCCTCTGTAGTTTGGGGTGGCTGTATGATTTGTGGTGTATCTATTATTTCTTTTTTGGTGATTGGGTATTTTTTCTATTTTTGTCTATGGCCTTTCTTTTTAAGGCCTTCTGACATCTGGGGCAAGAAAGACTGAGGATATGGCATCGGTCATGCGCTTTAGTACCACGGCGTACTGACGTCAGATCTGAGCGACCATGACCGACGCCAGCCTAACACTTTGGTATTCAGGCCGACCGAGGACAGCGGACTACCCACAGGTTATGACTGCAGCAATGTGGATCTTCGAACATCTACATTTATGGTAGGTACAAAACTGTACTTTTTTGCTCTCTCTCAAAATTGTTTTCTTTTGCAGGTTGCCACAACATGTTTTTCTATTCAGTACAGAAATTAACACTTTCCTCAAAGAAGCTATATAAACTAGACCAACTCCAACAGTATGGTTTACACAACAATCATTTTTTTCTGTAATCATGACTGTTGCAATTCAATTATCATATCGATTTAGTTCTTTCAGCAGGGATCAAGCATGAGAGGCCCTTTATCCCAGGAACATCAACAGAGCAAATGAGCTGTCAAGAATTTGTAGGATTATACAGAAACATCAACTAATATGTATAACAGGGCTGGGTATGGCTTTGGCTTCATTACAGAAAAAAAAGGGTGCAAAGCGCAAACTTTGGGTTTTAAATACCTAAACTAAAACATCAAAGTACTTGCAAGCCATTAAATGTATAGATAGCCCATGGCAACGATAAGGCATACAAACAAGTAAACAAGTATAATAAGACATTCTGTAAAGTTAGTATCCAGACAGGGTTGCCAGATGTCCCTATTTGGGCGGGACTGTCCCGAGATCAGCAGCCTGATCCCGAGTCCCGCACTGCCAGTTTAAATCCCGGGCAGTCTCCGCTTTGTATTTTTTTTTTTTGATTGGCCCGTATACCAGCATACGGGCCAATCAAAAATCACTAAACACGGAGCTTCTTGTGTTTAATGTGGAACATCGCAGTTCCACATTAAACAGAAGTAGCTCCGTGTTTAGCGATTTTTGATTGGACCGTATACAGGTATACGGGCCAATCAAAAAATCGCAAAACAGAGCTGCTTCTGTTTAATGCGGAACTGTGATGTTCCACATTAAACAGAAGTAGCTCCGTGTTTAGCGATTTTTGATTGGCCTGTATACCTGTATTCGGGCCAATCAAAAAATCGCAAAACAGAGCTACTTCTGTTTAATGCAGAACTGCGATGTTTCGCATTAAACAGAAGTAGCTCCGTGTTTATTTTTGATTGGCCCAGGCCAATCAAAAAAAAAAATAAACACAGAGCTACTTTTTTTTAATGCGGAACTCTGATGTTCCGTCTTTAGCGTGGGAGACTTTTTTTTTTTTTTTTTAGTTTTCACTTGCTGTGAAAGACCTTTTTTTTTTTTAAGTCTTCAGTTTGTCCCTACCTGGCCAGTTGGAAATCTGGCAACCCTGTATCCAGAGCAATTATGTAGATAACACACCTTTCAGCTATCTTACCATCTACAAGTGCATAACTTGTGAGGCCTAATGAATAACTATGAGTCTGGCTTTCAGTATAGGAAGGGACAAGCTGAGCTAACAGGTATCATGGTGAGAAGATGAATGCATTATGCAGACATCATGGCTCCTCGGTGATTAACTTCAATTGACTGTTGATCAACAGAAAATGAGGAAGGTGTGATGCATATGCATGGGAACCCTAAATCACAGACAGTGGCTTAGCGGATTCACAGTTAACAGCATTAGATGAGGTATGAGTAGAGTCATTTAGGAAACAGGTTTTTAAACCAAAGAAGAAATACACATCAATAATTACCAAGGTCTTCTGTCACCAAACAGTTACATTTATGCATACAGTGCTCACTAGAAAGTAGCTACAGTCCAATGGACCGCCATATATCTGAAATTACTATTCCACTATACCATCTGACTTTACATTACTGGTTTCCTTACAGGAGTACCAGACTGTTTATGAAAATCACATAAAATAGGCACGTCAATAAATGGATGGCAGGCATTATGGGTGACACTGACTATTGTTCACACCATACTGTGGCACTTTATACAGCTGAGCAATATACTAAAGTGCAGTCATCAGAACTCCCCTTCTGTCTGCATCAGACCACATAGCAGTGTCACTGTGGCTTTCAGGTACAGTTTATAGCACAATGTCAAATGTCAGGTATGCACACTTTGTGAGAAATTCTTCTTCCCGACAATGAATGCATAGACATGTACCCCTTATCCGGAACGTGTTAGATGTAGTGAAGCCACTGCTGTGTATTTGTGCATACTGACCACCTGTAATGCATTACTAAAATCATATGAGGAGCCACTGGAAACCCCTTTCTTCAGCACTATCACTGTAGGTCCATCAAATCATGTGTAACAACCTGGCATCACTGTATCTAATCACTGATGACAGCTGGGCAAGAACAGTTAGGGAGAAAAGATATGACCCCTGGTTATGTGCATAGTTCTCACTACACATTTAGAATGTCTTCTACACTCAGTTTATATTTGCAAGATATTTCTTAATTTTAAGATATCACCATGCTTCCTTGTTTTGGTGCAAACAAAGGTAGGTGTTAAATAGCAATTTTACTGCTTACCTATCATCCACTACTAAAAACAAAGATTAGGGTAAGGTTTGAATGCACTCCATAAAGCATGTATGTATTGACTGGGTGCCTCCCATAAAACTCAGTAGCCATACGTCAATAAGCTAATGGACTTATCTTTGGCAGCCGTGTTGGTCAACGAACCTGTGAAAAATGATTTGTCAGTTGCTACTCATTGTAAGTTCACTGATAGGATGCAGTTTGGAAATGATAAACATGATACAATGGAGGATGGACATCCACTGTTTCCAGGGGACAAGATGGAATGGCAGTGCAGCCAAGGCACTTGCCTTGGGATCCACAGTCTACTTCTCTGTAGGAGAACAGGCTAGAAATACTATGTGAATTGTGGTAAGAAAAAGGATTCAGAAGGCAGTGAGGGATACTGTTTGACTAAGTGACACTCATGCCAATCAGACTCCAGTGTAATGACAGCACAGTACTCATAATCTTATCCTATGCTCCACTGCCAAGTTGAAACAGTGGTCCAAAGACATCAATTTGCAGGATCTACTAGATAAAGCCATACATCATGAATCGGTTTAGACGATGGGTGACTTGAATGCACATGTTGTGACAGAAGGAAATCAGGACTGCCTGGCTCCACATGGGTGGGGCAACAGGAGTAATGAAGAGGCTGTTGCAGACTTCTGTCTTGCAAATGGCTTGATAGTAGCCAACACATGCTTCATTAAGAGACGGTCACAAATTCACATACACGGGTGGCCTATATCCAACTCGGGTAATGTTTCCCTAGTGAGGAAAAGGTACTAGGTAATGAACATAGATTGCATAGTCTTCCTCAGCAAAACAAGTTGCCCACAGCATAAACTACTGGTTTCCACAATCGGCTGCAAGCAGTGGGCAAAGAGACCAGTATGAGGACCTGGAAGTTGACTGGAGATAAATTATGACAGTTCAAGTATTCAGTCATGCCTCCAACTCCCAAAGAAGTGATGAAAATAGGTCTACAGGAAGAAAGACATCACCTTAAAACAGCTATGTGTCAGGACTATCAAACAGAGTTGTGGTCTGTCCATGTATGTCTATAAGGTACATGAGGAAAGCATGTGGTGTAATGCAGCAGTAAAGGATGTCCACAAAAGAAATACAGACTTTAGAAAGAGTGGGAGATTGGATTGACCACCCAGCCTAGCAAGGAATGGAGGTTGACTAACAAGGTAAGGAAGGAGTTGCATTAGCACAGAAAAGGGCATTAGAGGCACTTTACCAGCTACTGCAAAGAGACTCTGTAGTTGTCACAAAGACACCCATGTCATAACACCCATGCAGACAGGAACTGAAAGTTCAACTGCTGAATCCTACACTAAGGCACTCTACGAGCACATCCACTCATGCATGAATCGTGCCATCCCAAATAGAACCAAAATGCTCTCATCCAAAAAAAGGAAGCCAATCTGGTGGTCCCCTGCCATAAACAAACTTTACAACAAAAGGAAGAAACTTTTGCAGAAAAGAGGAAAATCCCAGGATGCAAAAAACTCCCTTACTGGCCTCAGTAAGAAACTGAGATGCCTCATAAAATCCTCCAAAGCTAGTTACGAAAATAAAATTGCCAAAGATTCCAAAGACAACCACAAAGCATTCTATAACTATGTCAAGAATCTAAATGGCAATGCTCAGATCTGCTGAGCTAAAACAGAATGGCATTAAATATAGTGATCCAAAGGATATTGCCAATATCCTGGCAGATCGAGTCATTGCCAACTTCACACCTGTCGGAACCCCTAAATGGCCCAACTCAATACCGGAAGATTGCCAAATTCCAGTAATAACGGCCACACAGGTACAAAACGCACTCTCTAAAGCCAAGAATACAGCATCCATGGGACCAGATGACATCCCGGGCTGTGTACTACATGAACTACAATATGAACTGGCACCTCACCTAAGTGTCATGTTTAATCATAGCCTCACCTCAGGTTTCGTGCCCACTGAGTGGCGCAGAGCTACAGTTATCCCAATCCACAAGGGGGGATCCACCTGGATCCTGGAAACTACCGTCCCATCAGTCTGACAAGCCTTATCTGCAAGGCCATGGAGCGTATTATCATGGAACTTATAAACAAAGACATTGGCAACCTTCAAACACTGGACCCCACCCAGTTTGGGTTTGTGAAAGGCCGATCTTGTCTCCTGAACCTGATTGACTTCTTTGAATCAGTCTCCAGAGCCATGGACAAGGGTAAGGTGGTCCACACAGCCTATCTAGACCTTGACAAGGCCTTTGACACCATCCCCCACTCTGGAATCATAGATGAACTTACTAAGTTGGGCATTAATCCCTATGTCACCCAGTGGGTTGCTAAATGGCTTACTGATAGAACCCACACTGTAAAAGTAGCCGACTCCAAATCCAGCTCCAGACAAGTGGAGTACCTCAGGGTTCAGTCCTGGGGCCGCTGTTGTTTGGCATCTACTTCTCTGAAGTACAGGTCAACACTAAAGGACTCTGGCTAACAAAGTTTGCAGATGACTGCAAACTGGAAGCCATTATTGAATCCCCAAATGATGTGGATACTCTACAAAAGGGCCTTACAGAAACAGATGCTTGGTGCCAGAGCCATGGGCTCAAGCTCAATGCCAAGAAATGTATTGTTATCCCCTTTGGGAAAAAACATGTATCCATGAATTACCATATAGGTGGCAGTACACTAAACACAGAAAGTGTGATAAGAGACTTGGGGACACAGGTGGACAGTGGTCTCACCTTCGATAACCACATCGCCACAACAGTCAGGAAATCCTTCTATGTGGCACACCTCATCACGAAGGGCTTTTCATCGAGAAAAAAGGAGGTCATTGTCCCACTGTACTCATTCCTCATTAGACCCATTATAGAATACAATGCCCCATTTGGTATGTACCTCTCAAGACATCTGCAACAACTGGAAAGGCCTCAGAAATACCTCACTAAAAGAATCACAGGCCTAAAGCAGATGCCCTACGCTGACCGCCTTAAAAACTCCAGCTATACTCTGTCGCATATCGTCTACTCAGAGGCGATCTCTGCTTAACATACAAGGCCATGTCAAACCCAGAGCTGTTGGACATGCTACACTTAAAGAAATCCCAATCCCTCAGAGCTACACGCTCCAGGGATCTAAACCTTGTCATCACAATAAACAAAACATGCTGGAGGGATAGGTTCCTGACCCAGAGACTCCCCAGACTCTGGAATAGATTGTCCATACATGTCAAGCAGAGTGCCTCTTTGGACCTCTTCAAGAGGAACCTTGACGATTGGATGGGAGGAAGGAAATTCACCCCAGGGATCACGTCAGTCGCCCTGCTAGACAGGGGTCCAGGAAAGTAAATAATGTGGGAAGAAATAGCCAGGGAATTGTTATGGCTAGGCTTGTATAGGCCCTAGGGCTGATAGCCTAGTACCAACCTATGAACCTATGACACTACATTACATTGCAAGGCCAATACATCCAGATAAAGAAAACTGACAGACACTTCATAAGGATGGCAAAAACAACAAGCTCACCATTAAACAGAACATCAAAGGCAGACTGAGGGAGTACTTACAGCAGCTTAACCATCACATTAACCAGGTCTGAATTATCAAATCGAAAAACCCTTTACGTGATTACCTAAACATCGAAACCTATAACATGAACTGCGAAAATCCCGTATGCACTAAACAGTGAAAAATAAAATAACGAACTGTCATAGTCGGCCAACCCCACCACCCGCTACATACTACCTACCCAAACAAAATAAATAAACCACATACATACACTAACTGAACCCTACTTCTAACCTAAAATAAAGCACCAAAACCCTACTTCTAACCCTACACTAAACCCCACATACATAACTAACTATGCACTATCCTTAACCTCTCCCTAACCCTAAGGTCCGTAACTACCGTACACGTCCCCTACAGACATACACCCAAAAAATAAATAATACACATACATACAGTTAAATAAATCCCTACTACTACCACTACAACTAAATCTTACATACATTACCTATCTATTCACTTACCTTAACCCACATCCTAACCCTAAAGTCCTATCTATCGCACACTTACATTACGGAGCTATACCGCAGACGGGCCAACCATTGCACTTCGACATTTAAATTTTTGCTATTTTGGACGTTCGGCATTTCCATCTTTCACACAACTCGTGTCACTCTTTTCATATTTGCGATTAAGGTCTTTCGATCTGGTAATAGGAACCCCATTAACACCACAGATGCTGTACTTCCCCAGAAACAGACTACGGTACAGACAAACAGGATACCATCCTGGAAGAAGTAAGACTTTCACTAAGGGGAATAGTCAGGGAAAGCAGCATGCTTAGTAGAGGTCACAGTGGATATTTTACAGATGCTGGCTGCAGTAGGGCAGAATTAGCTCCTCAAACTGCTTGTAGCAGCGTGGAGAGAAAGGTGTACCCCAGGTGAGTGTCAAAGAATCATACTTATGCCAGTTAACAAGAATGAATGGGGCATCCACAAATGTGATCCATACAGAGGCATCATACTGCTGTCACCTTACATGAAAGTTATGGAGAGGGTGACTCATAAATGGATATACAGGGTAGTACAATGTAATAAGGGCGATGAGCAGTTCGTATTCAGATCAGGATGCAGCCCAACTGACCCGATGTTAGCAGTGAGACAGTTGCTAAGAAGTTAGAAATGAGGAAGGAGTCCTAATCCTCATTCCTATGCTTTGGCAGAACTGTGGTGGTTCAAAGTCCTAGAATCATAATTAGAATTAGTGGTACCCAAGTAGAAGGACCCAATGACTCAAGTACAGTGTTCTGTCTCCTATCCAGGGCAATCGATGCACCCATAAGTGGATTTGCCTTTCTCTGTAATTCCGAGTAAGTTATAGAACATCCCAAATTGGCAGTCACTAATACCAATTAGTAAATTTTCTAGTGGGAAAGACCCCACAATGCCCTTTCTGGCAAATGAGGTGGTGCAGATGGAAGTGGTGCAGTTCCCTGGTTACAAACCTTATTACCACAATTTATCTTGCTCAAGTTTTGTCATTTTCCATATCTATAGGTTTGAGGTGACTGGCATCTATTTCAGGGCAAACCATTGATGTCCTCTAGCATTTCACAATGATGACACATCAGTTAGTTAGCATTTCTTATTGACATTCTGCAAATGTTATTTGGACTGACAAACTGTATTTACCTCTTACTCAAAATCCTCAGCTGTCACAACTGGAATAAGTGTCATGAGATTTTTTTTCTTGTGCATACCATGCCTCACAGTAAGACATTGTCCTGTTCGATTCTCAGCTAGAGCGTCTTCTGTGTGGAGACTTGCATGAATGGGCGTACCTTCGTTGAAGGTTGTGCACCAGGGCCGGCAACTCAGCACGTAAAAATCTACTGCCAATCATTAGCGGACCGGAGTTCCACTCTGGCGACCCCTAACCGGGAAAAGCCAAAAGACACAACAACAACCATGTCAACACCAGCCATTAAATGACAGCTAACATTTTCATGTAGTAAGCCATTAGCTGGACAGCAATATTGGGCATAGGTAGAGGAAGTGCAAAGCAATTGTCTCAATCCTGAAATATGCAGCACTCCTCTGTAGTAAATCTAGTCGCATAAAATTTTGTTTTGTGTTTTTTTATTTTTTTTATAACTGATCACTCCGGTCTTCCTGAAGTCAAGGACCAATGAGTCTAAACCTAAGTCATTTGCACATAAAAAGTGTGTGTGTGTGTGTGTGTGTGTGTGTGTGTATGTGTGTGTGTGTGTGTGCGCGCACGCGTTTGTCTGTCTAAATTAATACACAAGTCCCTACGATGCATTACTTCTATTGCTTCATATAAACTTTTTTTTTAAGAAACAATATTTGCTAATAAGTAAAGCTTGTGTACATGTTGGCTTTTCACTCATCAGTGTATCATTTTGTGGAGGTATATATCATTCATTAAAAATAAAAATACGGAAAAAAAATCTGTTGTCATCCTCAATGAGTATTCTTTTGTTTTTACACTGCTATTGAAATGTTTTTATGACTTGCATCTCTCTTAGTCTAAATTAACAAGCAGCAATGAGTTTAACTTCAAACAGCCACACATATAACATGTGTATGTAACTTTGTACACACACACACACACACACACACACACACACACACACACACAACACTTAAAAAATACTAGCTGCTATTAACTAATGCATATGTTCTGGAAACACAAAACAGTAGTGCATTTTCTTTGGATTTTCTCTCCTGAGTCTATCATTCCGTTTCTGTAGCTGCTATTACTCACACACAATAATAACGTATAACAAAATCCCTTCCAGTCCTGAGTGATTATAATTTGGTGGTTTTACACTATCAAAATCTGTTTTACTACTTCCATGTTTCTCAGGCTAACAGTACTATATTCTTCCACACCTCCTCTAGCATTCAGCCTATCTGGACAATCCCCACCCACCTCCTCATCCACCAACCTCTCCTGTTTCCACTACCCAGTACCCTCCCCTTACCTATTCTTACCTTCCCCCATTCTTACTACCAAAGACCACACACCATTTTATCTTCTGCTAATTCCTTCTCCTCTGTCCACATCCTCACTGCATACTATAACCTTACACTACCACGCAAATCAAACCTACACATACTCTACCATTAATATATCGACCTTTCCTCCTCTACTGCGTACTCTATCTTACCAGACTACCTGACTTTTCTTACTCCCATCTCTATCATACAACTTCAATACATGGCTTAAAAAAATCTCACCTCTCAACTTGTATCTCTCCTCACCTCTATTATTATAATGACTCTCTCCTCTTTACTAGAAAGATTTTTCCTGATATATGTAATACAGTCCTAATCTCTCACAATCCATACCTCCCCAGCTACCCTGCTCTCAACTCCCAACTCCAAAGAATCTAAAGACCTTGCCTCCTTCCTACTTTAACTAATCTCTATCCTCCTCTCTGTTGACAAACATCCTAACTCAGAACCCTCAGGCAATCATGCTTCTTAACCCTAACTTGTCTTACTCACTCTCCATAAATCTCTCCTTTTTGCTACCATTAACACCCAAAGTTTATGCAATAAACTTCCTACCCTTGATGCCTGGCTATCACATTACCACCCTGACGTTCTCTCTATCACCAAAACATGGCTAAAACCCCACATAAAGGATTTCGGAATTACCCCTTCCAACTACAAGATCATAAGAAATGACAGAACTCTTAAGAAAGGTGGTGGAATAGCCCTATGTTTCTCCTCCTCCCTAACAGTGACACCCTTTACCAAGCCTATACCCCAATTCGCAACAGCTGAACTAACCCTGACCCTCCGGAAAATTAATAACCATAAAAACATATGTATAGCTATTTTTTATATTCCACCAGGAAATAACATCCCCATTCTTGAAGATGTCCTCTCTTAGTTCTCATCCAACATAAGCAATGAAACTATACTCCTAGGTGATGTAAATATAAACTGGACTTCTATTCAATCACCTACATCAGCTCAGAATATAAACCTATACAACTACACCCAAATAATTACCTCTCCTACCAGATTTAATAAAGATAACTCCGGTAGTATTCTGGACTGGATATTAGTTTCTCACCCCAACTCCATTTCTGACAACGGCACCCTACCCAACTCCCTCAGCGATTATCTCCCTGCCTTTGCTCGTCGCTCACCATCGTCCCTCCATCTTCATCATAACTCTTACCCTAAAAAGCTTCAACCCTCTAGCTTTCTCTGACTCATTAAAACATATGAACTGGAACTCTGTAAAAGCTCTCCCTCTTAACGATGCTGTTACATACTTTAATACTACATTCAGTAACCTACTAGATAGCTTCGCTCTGCCCAGAACTAAAAGAATCAAAACCAAATCTACCCCTTGGCTTACTAAAGCAACTATTACACTCATCCATCTCCAAAATAAATCTTGGAAGCCATAAATCTAAAACACTTAAACCCTTACTGAGTATAAGCAACTCCGTAATAAAGTGAAAAAACAAATTGCTTTAGACCGAAAGTCCTACTACTACAAGCTTCAAAACAATCCTAGATCCAACCACAAAAAAAATTTGGAATGGAATATCTGCTCTCCTCTCTCCTGGCAAAAAAGACAATCCCTGCCCTGACCCTAACTCTCCAGATCATATCTTAGCTACCCAATTAAACTCTTTCTTTATTGATTCAATAGCCAAGCTCACCACATCATTCCCCAGTAACACTTCTACTCCACCCTCATCCCACACCCTCAACTCTAGTCCCACTAACATCAACACTACTCATCTCCCCCACTTTTACCATACAACCCATCTCAAAGCACACCATAAAAAACTTCTACTAAAACTAAAACCATGCTCTCATGCCCCAGACAACCTTCCATCTAACTTTCTCAAGCTAGCTGCTGATGGCATAGCCCTTCCCATCACCATACTTAACCTTTCAATCCAAGAATCCTATGTACCCCTCCTCTGGAAGAAAGCGTTAATCATTCCGCTCCACAAAGGAGGCAACAATACTGAAATTTCCAACTTCCGTCCTATAGCCATCCTGTCACCTATCTCGAAAGTCCTTGAAAAATGCATACACTTGCCACTCCTTCCCTACTTCCTAGGCAATCAACTTCTTTCTCCAACTCAACATGGATTTAGACCTGGGCATAGTACTACCACTGCTCTTCTCTCCTTCCTTGACATCATCAACCCTGCACAAGACTCTGGACAATTGTATCTAGCCTTCTAGACTTATCAAAGACCTTTGATGCTATTTCCCACAACCTTCTCTTGTCCAAACTCTCTTCTCAATCTCTCCCCTCCTCTATTAACTGGTTTTCCAGTTACCTTTCTAATAGACAGCAAGTCGTCAAGTGGAACAATAGTACCTCTTTCTTCCTTCACACTCCACCAGGAGTTCCACAAGGCTCAATACTGAGTCCCTTACTTTTTAACATCTTCATTAATAATTTTCATCAGTGCATTCCTAATACTAAACTTGTCCAATACACAGATGATTCCACCATAATTTGCTATGCTCAATCGCTCCCCAAACTCATGCAACTAACATAAGATGCCTTCTCTTGTACTAAGTCTTGGATGCTGAAAATTCACTTTGCTCTGAATGCATCCAAAACCAAAATCATGACCTTTACCCCATCTAAAAACACCTCTATCGATAAAAATTCCTTCTCCATAGTCCGTCAGAATAAAATTCCCATTGAAAGTCTCCCATACAAAACTTCTAGGTGTTATCATTGATAAACATTTAAAGTTTGACATTCATATACAATACGTTATCTCACTCCGTCTTCCAAACATATACTGTCTGTTTCCTACCTCATCCCCTCTCTCTTGTATGGACCCACTCTCCTCACAAACCTTCAATCCTCCCTAAAGTCAAAACTGTCATCCTGCTACAATAAAATCTCTAAGATTGCTACTCTGGGTACAGCGGTAGTGTTGTCGCCTCACAGTAAGAGGTTCTCCTGTTCGATTCTCAGTTGGAGCGCCTTCAGTGTGGACTCTGCATGTCCTTCCCGCAGTCGAGTGGCGTTTGAAAGACATGAGTGAATGGGCGTGCCTTCGTTGAAGGTTGGGCGTCAAGCTGGCTACTTGGCACCATAAAAATCTACTGCCAGTCATTAGTGGACCAGAGTTCCCACTGTGGCGACCCCTAACCGGGAAAAGCCAAAAGAAGAATAACCAAATCCCCCTCCCACCACCATGATGCACTCCACTCCTTGAACTGGCTGGAACACCCCCACTATCTGTCTTACATTCAACTGTTAACTGCTCACAAACTCATTTTCAAACCCTCTAACTGCCCTTCCCTCTCCTCAATACTCACCTTGCATCATCCTGACAGACTACACAGGTCCAGTAACCAGACCCTCCTTGAACTGTAGAAACCCTTACATGCACCCGGGCAATTTCTCCTGTCTTTCTCCCTCACTTGCCTATGGAATTCACCCCCCCTCACATTCGAATCACCCAAAACCATTCTGCCTTCAAGACCATGCTCTATTCCCATCTCTCTTCTCACTGGGAATGTTCATGCTCTCACCCCAACTGACTCCCACTATATCATTTCTGCTCCCCCATCCTTTTTTTTCTCCTTTCTCAAAACTCAACCTAGTGACTCCCTTCATTTCATCTTCACTCCCTCTCCCTGTTTTATTTTCTCATAACTCAGCTTATTCACCTTTCACTGTTCTACTGTCTTACTAATTTTTCCTACCTCTCATCTTATGAAACTTTGAGTGCATAAGTGCCTACACTCCAAATTATACTTACATACTCCAAAATACTTATGTTTTAATGTCATTCACTGCTTTGTTACAACACCTTGCTCAAATGTTATTCTGTTTTCTATATTACTGTATTTTAGTAGTTTTGAAAATTGTATTGTACTTAACTTTGTTGATTTTAGCTTTGTAATAATTGTATATGGAAATTTTCTCCTTGGGCCTCCATTGAAAATGTGCTCATTTTGGCCCAATGGACTTTCCCAGTTAACAGACTGCAAATAAATAAATAAACAAATAAACTGCATACATGTGCCTTCATTGATAGTCTTGCACAGAGTTTTAACTGAACAGTTATATTTCATTATTAATGTATTAGACGATGCCTACTCTCCTTTGGGTGCTGTCCCCTGGCTCCCATCTGTAAATGTGTTGTTCAAGCAGGGCACGCGCACACACATGCACACACGGTTTACAATAAAATTGTTGAAAGTCAGTTACATGACAGCCACCTCCTCGAAGATGTTGGGAGCTACTGTCAGACTGCTGACGTTTAAGTGTCTGTCAGTTAAGAAGGACGGAGCATGGTTGGCAATGGCAGCTGCCACCATTTATATCAACAGTACCTTGCCAATGTTGATGTGTCGACCTTTGGACCTATTTAATATTTATGAGTCGAGGATATGCGTCACGTAAATCAACGTTCACGGTTGTGAGTTTCAAGCTTTAGATAGTAAACCCACACATGCACACACATACATACATACACTCAATGCATAAATCAGTACACACACACACACACACACATATATATATATATATATATATATATATATTTCATTGACCTTTGGACCTACTTAATATTTATGAGTTGAGAATATGCGTCGCATAAATCAGTGTTCGTGGTTGAGAGTTTCAAGCTTTTGATAGTAAACCCACACACACATTTTATATATAGAGCACAGAAACATCAAAAAAGGAAATGTAATGACTACAGTTATTAGTATTATACACAAACATAAACCCATATGTACCCCAGCGATGGGCTAAGACTGCATCAAAAGAAAGGGTTGCAAAGGGCAAAGTCTCAGTTGTAAACAACTGAGCAGTAATATCAAATACAGCCGAGCCTGCAATTGTGCAACCAGCCCATGGCAGCAGCACTGTATAAATACAAAGATTATAAAAGTTTCTCTAAAGTTAAAGACAGATCAGTTATACTGATAACACACCTCTCAGGTATATTAGCATCTACAAGTGCATAAGGTGTGAAGTCTGATGAATAACTATGAGTCTGGCTTTCAGTACAGGATGGGACAAGCTGAGCTAACCAGTATCATGCTGAGGAGATGAATTCATTATGCAGACATCACGGCTCCTGTGTAACTTCAATTGACTGTTCAGCAATAGAAGGTGAAGGATGTGCAAATGGATATTCATGGGAAACCTAAGTGGCAGACAACGGCTGTGCATCTGGTTCACATTATTAAATCTCTGCTTTAACCTTGGTCTTGCTGTAACAGTGTTCACAAAATGTATTTGTTCTGGCATAGAGTTTTACAGACTGCAGCGTATCAACATTATTCCAAATGTAGATGATTTGCTTCACCTTGCCGAGTCTTATCTAAAATGTCATAAATCTCTAATCTGGGACAAGACATCCTTGACAGACTGAGACCTTGTAGAGAACATTTCAAAATTCCCTTTTTTAGTTCTTCACACAGGACTGCATTTCTGGGATGCCTGTATGACCCTTTTTGCTCAAAGGGGTTTTCTTCCAAAGGACAAAATAAATCAATATTTATATATATTCCATGTTTTTCCAATCAGACTTGGGGCATACCACACAGCTCTGGTTCTCATGGCATCCATAACTCTCATAATACTTCTTGCAAAACTCGACATGACAATGATAGAATGTTATCTGAAGACTGGGTCCCAGCATCAGCATCCATTGTCTTTCTAAATTCCTTTTCTGGGATTTGTGAAAAGAGAAATCACTTGGAGACATCAAATATCCCTGAGTTCAGGTCACCCAAATTTCTCCTTGTGCTTCACAGCAGTTAGTCACAGCAGATACCTCAGACCTCAGCTGTGTCTGGGGAAGTTCGAGTGCTAGGTCTCTGGCACAGAAAAGACGGGGAAAAAAGCATAAAAGAGACACTAGCTATCGTAAATGCTGTCCACTCTGATTCCTTCATTGGTCCTAGGCACTGTTCAATTAGCTACTGATAATACTACATTGATGGGCTACATAAATAAGGGGGCAATCTGATGTTAGCCCATTTGAAGACCAGCAATGTTAGCATGGGATATAGCTTTACAGCACAATCTTACTGTAGAGCATCATGCTTTGTATCAGAGCAGACTGTGTGGTAGACAATCTAGCAGAACAAATGCAGACGTTAATGAATGGAAAACAGATCAGGAGTTCTCCCAAGATTAGCTCTATCTGTGGGACTTTCTTCAGGTGGATGACCTGACTCCTCTAGGAAATTAACTGGAAAAATTCTGTTCTGCAAGCCAAATGCCTTTATTTTTCTTTGTACAAGAATGTTCATGTATGCTTTTTCAATCTTTCCACTGATAAGTAGGACACATTGGAGAGACAGATAAGTTTAACAGAGAATTGCCATTCTCTGGAACATTCTCCCCATACGTTTGAAACACAGTTCCTCCTTATCCCTATTTAAGTGACACTTGGACCAATGGATGCCTAATCAGAAGTTCAACCATGGGCTGACATCTATATCTCCGAAGGACAGTGGCAGACAGTAAATGACCCCCATATATAAATAAAATTTGTGAGATACATTTGGGTTGCACGGCGACAGTGGCCATTACTATGAATCTGTGGTATGCATTGTCCTTGTAAAGACTGAGGAAGAATTCCCCACAGCTCCTTGTGGTGATGCCCTTCTGGGCCAGGGACCATTGGCTCTCCCTTCTTTTGGAATTGGGCAGGGGCAATTACCACAAGCTTCCACACAGAATGAATTTACTCATACAAGAACAGGGCTGATTAATACATCCCAAACCACAACCAACTATACATGTCTGAGTGAATGACAGGATCCTAATACCTTTTAGGCACCTGTTTTCTGAGGATGTGCATCAGGTACTAATGGAGGCAATAGAGCCTGCTAATCAGAAACCATACTTAAGCTGTTGAAAAATGTTTATACTTCATGCTAGCAAAACAACCTGCACTCGTACAGTATTTGAGTGAGTTGGTATCCTACTGCTTGTCTTACTTCTCCATCAAGGTTAATTTGCCAGACATTTCAGCAAGTCTGTCTATTGATCTTTCTTTTTCACTGTATTCTCATAGCAATAGGCTTTAGAAGGGGGTGCCAATTACGTAAAATTCCAGAAAACTGGTTGATCTGAAGTAGGATATTCATTTGTCTGCAACCTGTGGGTTATGGATCCGATATCGGATCCGAACCGGCATGGTTTTCCAGCTATGGATCCAAGCTCTCAGCTCCTCCCCTCACCCATAATGCCCTGCTCTACCCTCATGACCTCAGATCTCGTTTGCCGCGCATGGTGACTGGATTGGTTTCTATAGCTCTCAGCTAAGTGCTAGTTTTACTACTGTTAAAATAGAATTTTGAAGTTTTTTATTCTTTTCTTGTGTGAAAGTGCTCCTTCTCCGACCCGCTATCCGGGTTCGGAGCAGCTGGAGCCGAGCAGCTTCGGAGCCGGGGGTGGGTCGGCGCCGATAGTACTGGTACCGGATCCGACCCTGCCCTCGAGTGCATCGGATCCGACCTCTCGGAGCCTGGATCCGAGCCTCGGATCCGGGGGGATCAGTGCTCCTTCGGCGCCGTCTGTGTCGGAGCGCACTGTCGCCGGATCCGGCGGCGCCGGCTCCGATCCACTCTTCGGATCCGAGGGGGAGACGATTGTCGGATCCTTTGGTCGAGGTCGGCTCCCTTCGGCATTTGATGTAGTGGAGAGGGCCCTGTTGAGGGTCTCCAGACCCCGGCACTTGTTCGGCTCCGTCCAGCGCTCCCTCTGCACTGGGCCAGGCTTCCACCATCCTGCCCCTGGGACAGCCCCCTTCTGGGCCCCAAGTTGCTCCAATGGAACAAGTTGCTGCTTGCGAGTCCTCTGACAGCCCCCAGAGGATGTCCTCGCAAGCATACGCAAAAGGAGGCACATTGACTCCCCGAGTCTCTCACAGAAGACACGGACTTGGAGGAAGGGAAGGCTCCCACGGTCACCCCGAGGATGTCTCATTTGGAGACATCATGGAAATGCTCCGTATAAGGGGGGGGTGGTCTGCCCCCAAGTCTTCCTCGGACGAGTCCGTGTTCTTGGAGGCATTTGAAGCGGGCCCGTCTACCTCTTGGGTGTCCCTCCTGCCGACCCCTGGTGGACCTCATTACCACCAGGGCGTGGAAGGAACCGGACACCATGGAGCCAATTCCTAAGAGGCCCGATAGGATCCTTAGCCCACCTTCCGACCGTGCCCATTGGAGTAAGGGGCCTCCGGTAGATGCCATGTTGACGGCGGCCACCAAGAGGGAACTGGCTCAGGAGAGTCCCTCAGTCCATCCCCCGAGCAAGGAGTCTCGGATGATGGACCGCTTGGGGAAGCGGATGTTTAGTTCAGCGACCTTCTCGTAAGGGCTGAACTACTTGGCACATGTCATTAGGATGCAGCGAGATCTCATTAAAGAATATGCTGCATCTCCCCCAGAGTCCATTTCGGAGGAGGACAGGGTTCTGCACTCCACCCGTATGGCCACTCTTAGGTCAGTTACGAATACCTCTATGCGGCTACTCTCCCACGCTACGGAAGGCCGCTAGAGCTGCGGGGCAGGCCTAGTCACTAGACGCCAGGCCTGGCTTCACTGCGATTTTTCTGAGCCCTTCAAAGCGTCATTTGCGAATGCCCCTTTGATGGTTCTGCTCTCTTTGGCAAAACCGTTCGAAACGTTG
The DNA here is from genome assembly GCF_019279795.1 of Protopterus annectens. Classification (NCBI taxonomy): domain Eukaryota; kingdom Metazoa; phylum Chordata; order Ceratodontiformes; family Protopteridae; genus Protopterus; species Protopterus annectens. The sequence continues at coordinate 1,585,277,395 of NC_056739.1, read as the reverse complement.
ACCCAGAGCGAGAAGGACGGAAGACGCTGTCTGCCGTCGGAATCCGCTTCTCTGCACCCCAGAGGCCCTATTCTAGGAACCAAAAGGGTCAGAAGAAGATGTGGTTCCGAAGTCGCAGCAGTCCCAGCCTGCTCCGGACAACCAGTCCTTCCGTGGCAGAGGAGGACAGGGAGGACGCCGCCCTAGAGGCAGAGGGGCTCCCAGAAACTTCGGGTCCAGGGAACCTTTCTCTGAACGGCCCGCAGCAACCCTGAGGGTTGCCCGACTGCTCCACTCTGGAGGCAGTCGGGGACGTTCCAGGGCACCTAGCGGCATGGGAGTTCATAACATCAGACCGCTAGGTTCTCCAAATCATATCCAGAGGATATTGCATCCCTTTCCTTCACCTTCCAAAGTTGAAGTCCCTCCCAGACGTCCCACCCGGTCAACGGGAGGCCGCTTTGGCAGAAATTGGCCATCTGCTAAAGAAAAGAGCCATCCAGCCCGTCCCCCCAGACCAGATCGGATCAGGGTTCTACTCCAGGTTCTTTTTAGTGCCAAAGAAGACGGGGGAACTAAGGCCAATCCTAGACCTCTCTCTCTTGAATCTGGCAGTCCCCAAAGAGAAATTCCGAATGGTCACTCTGCAATCTATTCTCCCCCTTCTGGGAGAAAATCACTGGATGTGCTCGATAGACCTCAAGGACGCGTACTACCACATCCTCATGGACAGGCGCTCCAGGAGGTTCCTCAGCTTCCGGCTGGGAGCCAGTCACTACCAGTTCCGGGTCCTTCCCTTTGGTCTCACCACAGCCCCCAGGGTGTTCACCAAAGTATTAGCAGTGGTAGCGGCCCACCTGAGGCTTCAGGGGGTGCAGGTGTTTCCCTACCTGGACGACTGGCTTCTTACCGCCCCAACAAGGCATCTACTTTTATTGGCACGAGACTCCTTTCTCCATCTTGCTCCTTTTCTGGGCATTACAATAAATACAAAGAAATCCAACCTGGCGCCCACACAGCTCTTAGATTTTATAGGGGCCAGGCTAGACACAAGGAGTTTACGAGCCTTCCTCACTGCGGACAGAGTTCAAAATCTGCAGCTCCAGGTGCGGGCCATTCTCCACTCAAGTTCTGTTCCGGCGGAGTTGGTCCTGAGGGCTCTAGGGTCCATGGCATCTGCTATAGCACTTCTTCCTCTTGCCAGGCTCAATATGCGCATTCTACAGTGGACGCTCTTAGTACAGTGGTCATACCTTGCTCTCCCCATTGCGATCAGCAAGGCTTGCAAGCGGTCCCTCTTGTGGTGGCTTCACTCCCCGGATCTCCACAGGGGCCGCCTATTTTGTGCTTCTCCGCCTCTCGCCACGGTGACCACGGACGCCTCCGCCTCGGGTGGGGGCACTTTGGGCCGGACCGTCCAAGGCACGTGGACGATTCAGAGACCTTACTGCATATCAATGTTCTAGAGATGAGAGCAGTGCTCTTAGCGTTGCTAGCACTTCAGGACTTTCTTCCCTTGGGAACAATTGCGATTCAATCGGACAACATGTCTGTGGTCTGGTACATCAACAAGCAAGGGGGAACAAGGTCTTACCCTCTTTGTCGAGAAGCCATGAGAGTTTGGGAATGGGCAATCTCCACCAACCGCTTTCTAATAGCAACGCACATTCCGGGTCGGTCCAACATCCTAGCGGACAAGCTCAGTCGCACCATTCTGACCCCTTACGAGTGGTCTCTCAATTGTCGAGTAGCGGAACGCATATTCGCACTGTGGGGAACTCCTTCATGCGATCTTTTTGCCTCTCCCTCAAACACCAAGTGCGACAGTTTTTTCGCTCTGATACCTCCTCCCGGAGGTTCCCCAAGAGATGCTCTGGTGCATGCTTGGCCACCCGGTCTTCTGTATGCTTATCCACCCTTGCCTCTGATGCTCCAAGTTCTTCAGAAAGCCTCTCGGTGGGTTGCAGAATGATTCTCATTGCTCCGTTTTGGCCTCGACAGATCTGGTTCCCCTTCCTAAGGTCTCACTCGGTGAATCCTCCTTGGATTCTAGATCCCATTCTGGATCTGATATCCCATCCATCCTGCATACCTCCTCCGAATCTGGACAACCTGAAGCTGACCGCTTGGCTGCTCCAGTTCCACTCTTGATCAGGACTCCCGGTATTTCGTCACCTGTTAAGGCAATTCTGGTGGCAGCTCATAAACCATCCACTAGAAAGGTCTACCGCAGCAAGTGGAAACGGTTTTCTTTGTGGGCGGAGCGGCAAGGCCTGAATCCCTTCACGGTTCCTCTTCCATTAGTGCTTGACTTTCTAACCACTCTTTTAACAATGGTGCCAGCAGTTCCACAGTCAAAGTACAACTGGCGGCAATTTCTCATTATCACATTGGCCATGACTCTAATCCTCTTATGTCAGCTAAATTGTGTAAAATTTTTCTTAAAGGTACTTTTCTTCTCAGGCCCCCTGTAAAACAAGCGGTTCCTCCTTGGGACCTCTCTTTGGTTCTACAGGCCTTGACCGCCCCCCCTTTCGAGCCAGCGGCTACGGTGGATCTCAAATTTTTGTCTTACAAGACAGCCTTTTTGGTAGCCATTACATCGGCCAAGAGAGTTTCTGAGCTTCAAGCTGTATCAGCTAAACCTCCTTACTTGGTATTTCATCCGGACCGTGTCTACCTCAGGACCAACCCGTCCTTTCTTCCTAAAGTCGCTTCTGAAGCAAACATCAATCAATCCATTAACCTCCCTGTTTTCTTCCCTAAATATGAAAACAAAGGTGAATATAAGCTTCACTCATTAGATGTTCACAGGCAACTTAGATTTTATCTAAACAGGACGGCTGGTCATAGGCAATCCGACCAGTTGTTTATTTCCTTTGCAAAATTTAATTTGGGCAAGCCAATTTCTAAAGTTTCTCTGTCCCGCTGGATTTCACAGTGCATCTTATTGGCTTATCAAGCTTCAGGAAGGCCCGCACCGGAGGGTGTTCATGCCCATTCAACCCGGTCAGTATCTACCTCGGCAGCCTTCAAGGCTAGGATTCCTCTAGATGATATTTGTGCAGCAGCCACGTGGGCTTCATCTCATACTTTTATTTCCCACTATAAGTTGGATCTTGCATCTAGGGGTAGAGCATCCTTTGGCTCCGGTGCTCGGAATATCCTTCCATGATGGCCGCCCAAGATTCAGGTAGCTGGGGACTCTGTCCCACAGGTTGCAGACAAATGAATATCCTACTTCAGATTTAGAAGTTATGTACTCACCATAACGTTCCATCTGAGTAGGTGTATTCATTTGTCTGCAAACATCCCGCCCTCCTATCCCCCTGGCCTTTCAGTTTCCTGCATATTCTATGTTACCCTTTTTAGGGTGTTGTTGATTTGGCAAACTCGATCTGAGGTCATGAGGGTAGAGCAGGGCATTATGGGTGAGGGGAGGAGCTGAGAGCTTGGATCCATAGCTGGAAAACCATGCCGGTTCGGATCCGATATCGGATCCATAACCCACAGGTTGCAGACAAATGAATTCACCTACTCAGATGGAACGTTATGGTGAGTACATAACTTCTAATTCCTCCTCAGGATCATAATTTTGTGTTACAGAAGCTAGCTGTCTTAGGTTCATAACATGGAAGTCACTGTTGCTGATTGCTCTGACCCCTGCAAGAAAAATATCAGAGATACAAGCAGCTAGGATGGGTCAACCCTATCTCTTTTTTCCACAGTGACAGAGTCTCTGAGAACTAAGCCTTCTTTTATTAGTGAAGCAGTATACGAGTTTAAGCTAACTGCCCATGTATGAATTTTCTTTTGAGAATCCTAAAAACAAAGGAGAAAGGATACTACTTATTGTGGTTAGCTACAGACAACTCCGGTATCATTTTGAAACAACCAATCTTTCGGAACTCCTGCTCAGATGTTCACTGCTTGTAAAGGTAATATCGAAGAACAGTTTGCATGAAAACAGACTATTTCATAAATGGTTGTCTAAGGCTATCACTTTTTTATCTCACCACAAACAAAATATTACAGGCAGGTTTAAGGCACACTCTACCGGGGCCTTGGCTTCAACTATGGATTTTTTTGGAAAGGGTTGGAGAACAGAAGTATTCTAGGAGCAGCAACTTGACCCTCTCTGCAAACTTTCTGAAATCTCTAGAACATAGATTCTTTTTCCAGGTCTATGAGAAGCTGTGTTAGAATCATTCACCAGCGACTTTGGGACCCTTGCCCTTCCACCTCCTAGTTGTTCTGAGGCATGGTAGTCTACCCATATTGCTTAGAATACAACAATTATCAGTCAAACTTCTACTATAATGGTACATTTATGTACACAACGGTACAGTGATCTTCATTTGAATCAGTGCTGAAGTAATCAGGCCCTCCCTACCTCTACCCCCCACCCCCATTTTTGGTGTGTTTTTTATGCCAGGGTGTGGACATGTACTTTTTATCTTCCAAGCAAACTCTGCTCAGGTCATGGCATCCCTCTTTGCAGTAGCATAAACAGAGGAGAACTAATAATATACAAGAAGTATACAAAGTTATACATAAAACACATGTAAAGGAGCCTAACTAAACCATAAAAATAGTAGGAACTAAAACATTTTTTTCACATGTACTTAAAACATTAATTACGAATAAAAGCAGATGTGACAACATCTGCAAGTACTTATAAGCCAAGCACTATACAAGGTGTCTGTGAGTAATTTGGCAGCAATGAAGTCATTAAAAAACTCAGAGAATCTAGAAAGAGAAAATAACATATAACTTGTGGTAAGTTTATAGGTGAGATAAGTTAAACTAGTATCATATGTAGAGAAAAACATCTGCACGGAAAGAGAGAAGGTATGTATGACAAAAACTAATACAGCTGAATGACAGCACAAGAACAGTGCCAAGAATTCGGTAGATGTGCTTGGAGGTTGTGTGTGTGTGTCATAGATAGATATGTATATATATTAATATATAATATATATATATATATATATATATATATATATATATATATATATATATATATATATATCTATATCTATATATATATATATATATATATATATATATATATATATATATATAAATTTACCGACTGTTGGTATGATTTATGTATTGACTCACCAAAACAAAACATCTGTGGAGTGCATAGTCAAAGTGGAAAAATATTTCTGGGCATGGAGAATCACATGCAAAGATGCAGAGGCACAGGCATGGGCCCACCCCTTAACTCACCTTGGCCTTTCTCCCTACAATTCAGACAAATATGGATGGACAATTTCCTACAGTTTCTCCTGCCAGTCTGGTTGATACGGGCATCCTGAGACAGTGTAGCAACTGTCTCATGTACACAGACAACCATCTACTACTATCACCTAGGAGCACAATTTATCAGAGATGCAATTATATTAGGAAGCTAGAGTCCCTGCTCTCTCCCCCTCAAGCCAGTATATCTGGCACCAAAAAGTTTGTCAACACAATCACTATACCTCAAACACCACCCACATATGCAGAGGACCTTCACATAAACATAACCAAACAAAGGAGACCGCTGAGGCAAAAACACGTGATCTCCACAGCCCTCCACACCACATACCACACATAGTCCACACACCTGTGTCTCAAAGCCACTCAGGCTTCGCAATAAACCCAACATATTAGTCATAGGAGACACCATTGTGAGACACACACATATGCCTCTCACCAGGCTGGATAAGGAGAAAGTCATGGTTAATTGTCTGTCAGGTGCCATAATCTCTCAACAGGTAGTGTTATGAGTCTGTCATAGTCCATGTTGGCGTGAATGACGTGAGATGTAGCTCTTTGGACTATATGAACAGAGACATGATTGAGCTTGCTGATTGTATCCCAGGCAGGTATGTCCCTACCCTAAAGCAGCATTCTGCTGTTACCGAGAATGATGTCTCAATACAAACAGAAAATGATTGACTAACAAATGGCTTAGTTTCTGGTGTTATTCCAGGGGGATACAGAACCTGACAGCCTGGGAAGATATGATCGACAGACCACAATGCTTTGCCAGAGATGGCCTGCATCTGTCTTACCTGGGATTCAGGCTTCTGGCAAAGGCTCTTGCCTCTCCCCTTAGTGCCTTATTTAGGAAAAGTGATGTGGTTAAAACTACCAACATAAAAATGTTAACAAAGCACAATTTAAAGGTCATACTGCTAAATGCTAAGAGTCTAAACATGAAACTGCACTTGTTGCAAGCCTTCTTCACCCTGGAAAATGCTGACATCTGTGCAGTCACAAAAAACTGGTTCAAAGCTGTGGAGAGCACCCCAGCCTTACCTGGTTACTCATCCTGTTATACATTCAGACCCCAAACAGTGGGCAGTAAATCCAAAGGAGATGGAGTTACAATATACAATAAAGACATACACACCTTCCGGCTGGTCAAATAGTATGATGCACAGGAGACACTGCAGGTGCAGTTAACCATTGACAAGACCCCTATTCACATCATAGCTAGCTACCGGCCCCCAAATCTGACTCAAGATGCCGAAGCCACCTATTTGGACATGTTTGAATCTATCAAGATTCTACCCTTTACCTTGATCCTGGGTGACTTTTAAAACACAGATTGGAAGAACAACTAATGCTAGAATACAAATGCCCAGACATTCCTCAATTTTGTGAATACAAATGCCTTGGAACAGCTAGATGATACCCCCACAAGAGGTGATAATATTTTCAAATTGGTATTAACCAACATGAGTAATCACTGCAGCATCCATATAGTACCATCCTCCCTGGTAAGATCTGACCATAAAGCAGTCACTTTCGAAGGCACCATCTCCCCAACCCCACTTTAGCTAGGATCAGACATAAAAAAACTTCTCCAAAGGTAATTACAACTTCCTGAGGGATGGTATAAACAGCTTCATAGTCCCCTCCCCCTCTTTAGGAACTGCCACCAATATGCAAAACTACACCAAAGCACTATACAAGCGTTTATATAGATGCATGGAATCAGGAATACCCGACATGACTAAATCATCCTCCGCAAGGAAGAGTAATCCTGTCTGGTGGACATCTGCAATAAATAAACTCTATAACAAAAGGAAAAAATTGCCGTTCAAGACCAAGAAGGATCAGGTGCCCAATTGGAACCAATGTCTCCTTAGCCTGAACAAACAAGAGCATGAGTGAAATCCTTTAAAGCAAACGTAGAGTCCAAATTGACCACATCTACTGGAGACAATCATAAGGCCTTCTTCACATATGTCTGCAACCTCAAAGGAAGCATCCTGATCTGTTCAGAACTGGTGGTCAAGGACCACATATACAAATGCCATAGATATAGCAAACTTGCTGGGTGACAGAGTCAGTGAAAACTTCACCCCTCTGTCCCCCCATCAGTAAATCAAGACATCCCCAGTAGCTGCCCCCTCCCCCTTATATCTAGGGAACAGGTCATCACCGCTCTCTCAAAGTAAAAAAATACTGCCTCCATGGGACCCGATAACATCCTAGGCTGCATCCTACATGAACTCAGGCAGGAACCTGCAGCACCATTAGGCTCCCTATTCAACCAAAGCTTGAGTTACCAGGTTCATCCCAGCTGAGTGGAGGACAGCCAATGTCAGCCCTTTACACAAAGGTGGAAATTATAGACCCATCAGCCTAACTAGCCTGATCTGCAAGGCCATGTAACAGATTATCATGGACCTCATTAACAAGGACATTGGCAACCTCCAAACACTTGATCCCACACAGTCTGCCTTCATCAAGGGGAGGTCATGTCTGCTGAATTTGGTTGTCTTCTTTGAGACAGTCACCAAAGCCATGGACCAGGGGAAGACAGTGCACACTGCCTGTCTTGACATGGCCAAAGCCTTTGACACTATTCCCCACTTGGGCATAATAGATAAACTCTCTCAGCTAGGCATCAATCCGTATGTTACCAGATGTGCAGAAAACTGGCTCACTGATAGAACTCTGTTATTTGGGATATACTTTTCTGAGATGCAGACCTAAACCAGTGGGCTATGGCTGACCAAGTTTGCAGAGGACTGCAAGCTGGGTGCTGTCATCAATTCCCTTAGTGATGTGGACATCCTGCAAGAGGGTCTCACTCAGAGAAATGACTGGTGCCAGAAATATGGCCTCAAGCTGAATACCAAAAAATGCATGATCATCCCCTTTGGGGAGAGTGATGTCCCCACAAATTATCACATTAATAACGTCCTAAGCACACACTCAGTCATGAGGGATTTGGGGACCAAGGTTGATAGCAACCTGACTTTTGACCACCATGTTGCTTCTGTTGTATGGAAAGCCTTCTACACGCCCGACCTCATAAGTAAGGGTATCTCATCCAGGGAAAAGGAGGTTGTAACATCCCTGTAATCTTCCTGTATAAGGCCCATTATTGAGTACAATGCCCCTTTTTGCATGTACCTCGCAAAGCACATGCAGCAGCTGGAGAGACCACAGAGGTTCCTCACCAGGGGAATCCAGGGTCTCAAACATCTACATACACAGGCCAAAAGCCCTATCCCTCTACTCTGTCTGGCATACAAGGTGATCACAGACCCCACCTTGATGGGCCTGCTGCATATCCCCAAGTCAAGCTCCACTCGAGTAACTCACATGTGCGGCCTCAACCTGGTCTGTGACATCAACAGGATTTGTTGGCAGAACAGATTTTTATCCCAGAGACTCACCTATCTATGGAATAGACTCTATCTGCATGTCAAACAGAGTACCTCTTTACCCCTTTTTAAGCGCAACCTGGATAACTGGATGGGAAACAGTAAATATACACTTGGGATTCCACCCGTGTCCATGCTGGACAAGGGCATCGGTTGGTGACTTGTCTAAACACGAGCTCAACTCATGGCTTGGCTTATAACGGCCTCAGGACCAATAACCTAGTAATCTCCTATGATCCTAAGACCCCCCCCCCACTAACACACACATAAAGACATCAATTCATATCCCCTTTTTTACCCATTGTTTGCAGAGGGGGTTAGGGTGTCACTGCAACAGTGGCAATCATATGAGGAGACAATGTTCACACCACAGGGTGTCTAGGCATGCCACTACTGTTATTTCAAGGTGCACACACACACACACACACACACACACACACACACACACACACACACACACACACACACACACACACACACACACACCTCTATGGCAGGTTAACAATTCCAGTCCTTGTCTTACATGCCTTTAGGATGTTGGAAGAAACAGGAGTACCTGCAGAAAACCCCTGCAAAAAATGACAAGTAGACTCTGTACAGAAGGTACCCTGGCCAAGAATTGAACCATGGAAACTGTACTCCTGTAGTATTCTACTCGGATTGAGTGTATGAAAAAATACATAAATTGTACCAATACTGAAATCTCTGGTATCAGATGCATACAGGGTAAATTACTTTTTTAATAATTTGATACTTCACATAGCACACTTCTCTTTCAATACAGACTTGCCTTTCTCCATAGGCATTTTAGCAATACCAACAGCAGGTCTGCAAAGTAAATGGATTTCCTCTATTGTCCCTTACCAGACAGACACAGACAATGTTCAATTATCCCTGACTTTTCTAAAAATGTTTTTTTTTTTTTTAAGAGTTGTTCCTCAGACATTACTCACAATAACTTGCAGACTTCATGGCTTTAGAAAATAACTCAAAGCCTGTATTCCAACACATTTCTATGGAAATATATTTAAAATAGGGTTGCAGACACTAAATGATGACAGACGTTTTTGTAAAGACTTCAGAATAGGTTTGTTACTTCAAATGATGTTATTCCAGCCTTTGTCCCCAAGTCTTGAGCTAAAAGGTTCAGCCACTCTCAGTCTCACACACATCCTTGAAAATGTCAGTACTGCAGTTACTTGCTGAAGTCAACTTTATCATTTTTTTCTTTCCCTTCCCTCACTAAACGGAATTAGACACCACGACATTTAGTAATGGAAAAAATAAAAAGGACATCAAGTTATTTCAGTTCCCCATCGTCCCTGCAAGCTGGATCACTAGGTTTCCCTAAAGTCATGGACTTGAATCTGCATTCAGGTTTGTTACTTCTGTGGAAGTGCAATCTGGAGGCAGTCAGAGAATGGAAAGAGGAACCACCACAGTCTGAAGTGGAGCAGTGAAACAGTGCTTCACTTCAATATTTAATGAGCATCCAGAACAATGCCTTGCGCTTGAGCTCTAAGTTTCTCACTAATGAGACATCTCCGCTGGCCACATTATAGTTTGACTCTTTTGATTGGATGAGCACATCATCCTCTTATTCCTCTATCTCTAGACATACTTCACTGTTTGCATTATGTAAGCCATGTACTACACATGTCTGTTTTTGGGAGTGATGGTGAAGCGTGTGTTTTACTGTAGCCAGCAACCTTCAAGTGGAGACAAGGGAGAGGAGTTGCAATTGAGGATCAAGTTCAAGCAGATGCCTTTGATGTGAGATGCAATGGAGGCATGTGTGAGACACATATGAAGTGTCACTACACATCTTCCCAATTAGACACTGTTAAGCCCTTCCCAGTTCTAGGTTCCTTTAAATCACTTATGCTTGTCCACTGTAATGACATACGTCCCCTTTCCAAAAGGTTCAAGGCTTGAAATGACTTCAAACTTGGTGATACACATGGGGTGGAACAGTGGGGGGAAATGAAGTATAACTGACAAACTGTATAAGAACAGGTAATTTAGAAGCTGTTTTTAGCATAGAATTGAAAACAGACTTGATATTGCATAAAACAGTCTCTTTAGGGACTTGTTACTAAAATAAATGCTGAAATCCTCTCAAAAGGTGCAAGAAAGAAAGCAGCAAATCAAGGTACTGCCAGTGCAGCTGAACAACCAACAGATGTGCATTTCTCTTATGTCACTTCATAGGAGCCATTCATGTGAAAGTATGGCATCCTATTCCAGTCTTTCCGGAGTCTCTATGTCTCACACACACATAAATTTCAAGATACATCATTTTTTTTTCAGTTCCTTGGTGGACATCAAAACTCCAGACCATAAAATCTCTGACCATAACGTCAGCTTTGCCATCCACTGAAACAATGCTGTTTGGTTTTACCTCTGTAATTGCTGTTGTTCCCACTGGGTAGCAAAATTTCAATTCAAAAGATCAGTATGTCAGAAGTACTATAATATTATACACATGAAAATTTATATTTCATAACAAGTGCAAAAATCTGACCTTGTGCTTGAAACTGTCTGATCCATTCCAATGTGCATCTGCTGTATCCTACCCTCCTGCTGTGACTTCCTGTCCTAGGCACTTTGGAATGCATCAGCAATCTGAACGAGTAGGTTTAATATACTTTTCCCACACATGATATGCCTCTGTCAGTGCCTTAGACATGCACATCCCTCCTTGTTCTCTGTATATACAGTATAGCATTCATTCACAAACTCCGCTTCTTTATTAACCTTCCATGTTACTATTAAGGATCCCCTTCCACTGCAAAATATACACAGTGGACAAGTAGGTGTACAGAATCTTTTTGCACAGTCAGTACTCTGTATCACTCAGGCATTGTATACAAACCTTTTTTTTTGTAGTCTGTAATTCAGATTTTTGATTTTATGATAGCTTTGTCTTCAAAACTATACCTAATATTTGATAAATTTATACAAAAGGATGTTTATAATCCACTCCATTAACTTTTAATCCAAAACAATTTTTTTACAGTATATCAATCACCACTCAGTCATAAGAAAAATATTACTTAAATGCCCAAAACTGGTAAAATGATGCCCCTTTTATTGCAGAAGATCTGTGCACATGCTGCAACAGCATAATCAATAAGTATGTAAAAAATGGCATGAGTGATGTAACAACCAATAACAATAGTCAATAAAATTCAAAATTTACATATACTTAGCCCTTCTCAAACTGGTGAAACCCTAAATTCTTTGCTTATTTCCCATCCACATCACTTATATGCCACAAAGCAAAACAATAAAGCAGAAAAAAACATGCCTATTCCAAAAAGAGAAAAGGGTCCCAGTGTATTAGTACTATTCCATAAAGTTATGCTCCTAATCGTTTACTTGATGCACTGACTCTTGTTTCTTGGAATAATGGCAGTCTCTCTTTTCTCTGCTCCTTCGCTCTGGAAATGGAATAAAAGCTAGCTCACATCGCTATGCTGCTTGACTGGTACATGCTACCTATCTCTGTCATCTCCTCTGTACATGTAACCACTTTCCACGTCCATGCTCCTTTCCCTTCAATACACTGCTGCTACCTACTCCCTTAAGTGCATTTTGTGATTCTTCTATCTTTTTCTCTGTTTTCAGTGTGTTCTTAAAAAAATTTCCTTATTGGAAGGAGGGTAACGTATCATAAACTATGAAGCCCTTAGTATGTATAGCCTAGAGGCTGGTAAAAGCTATGTAATCTTTGACTGGAGGGAATAATTCAGTCCAATATATATTAGAGGACCTGTCAGGGAAAACCAAAATTGTTCCTGGTTTACAGATAGCTTGACAGAATCCTGTCTTTCAAGCTGGATGTCTCAACATTTATAATGATCCATCTTTTTATGATGACAGCCCCTGTCCCCCCCGTCACCCCTAAAGGCCCTTTTGGCATCCCTGATACTTGTCCCACACCTCACATCTCCATAGGTCAAGTGTTACAGGCCCTACCCAAAGTAAAGAACAGCTTCCACAGGGCCTAGATAGTATCCTAGGGTGTGTTCTGAACCATCTTCTGCAAGAACTGGCTTTGCCATTGAACACCCTATTCAACCACAGCCTAAGTACTGGCTTCATGCCAGCAGAGTAGAGAACCACCATTGTCATCCTCTAGCACAAAGGTGGTGCCACTACTGATGCAGGAAACTATCGCCCCATTAACTTGACAAGTCTGATCTGTAAAGCTATGGAGCGTATTATTATGGATCTCATAAACAACGGCATAAGCAATCTCCAAGCACTTGACTCCTCCCAGTTTGGATTCAAGGGCAGATCTTGCCTGCTGAACCTGGTTGACTTCTTGTGATACTATCACCAAGGCCCTGGATGAGGGAAAGTCAGTACATACAGCTTACCTTGACTTGGCCAAGGCTTTGACACAATCCCCCACTTGGGCATCATTGAAAGACTAACACAACTAGGTATAAATCCCTATCTCATCAGGTGGGTGGCCAACTGGTTCACCAATAGGACCCGCAAAGTCAAAATAGGCACCTTCACCTCTGATAGCAGACTTGTCACTAGTGGAGTTCACCAGGATTATCTCCTGGGACACCTACTGTTTGGCATCTATTTCTCAGAGATACAGGAAAAGACAAAAGGCCTGTGGCTGGCCAAGTTTGCTGACGACTGTAAGTTGGGTGCTGTCATTGACCCCTCAAATGATGTTAACATACTGCAAGAGGGTCTCACAGTAACTAATGACTGGTGCCAAAGTCATGGCCTCAAGCTAAATGCAAAAAAATGTATCATCATACCATTTGACAAAAAGAAGACCCCCTACTGATTACCACATCAACGGCGACTCCCTAACCACACAACCTGTGGTGAGAGACCTGGGCACTCGGGTTGATGACCTCACATTCAACCACCATGTAGCGGTAGTGGTCAAAAAGGCCTTTTACTTGGTTCATCTCATAAGTAAAGGGATTGCATCTAGAAAAAAGGAGGCCATTATCTCTCTATACTCCTTCATTAGACTAATAATTGAGTATAATGCCCGTTTGGGATATACCTCTCCAAACATCTGCACCAACTGGAAACGGCATTGAAATACCTCACAAAGAGAATCCATGGCCTGCAACACCTGTCTTATGCAGACAGTCTCAAATTAACATCACTCTACTCAGGATATCATATAGATTGCTCTGGGATGATCTGTGTCTTGCCTACGTGAACAATCTCTGAGCCTGCCATACTAGAGATGCTCCATATCCATAAGTCTGATAACTCCTACACTACCCGCTCAAAGGGCCTGAACCCAATATGTGACATTAACAAAACTTGCTGGAGAGACAGGTTTGTCTCCCAGAGGCTGCCCCGTCTCTAGAATAAACTTCCCATACACATCAAACGGAGCACCTTGCTGACCCTCTTCAAGCAGAACCTTGAGTGGATGGGAAACCACAAATTTATCCCAGGGGTTCCACCTGTGTCCCTCACTGACAGGGGTGATAAGGGCTGACTGAGGTCATTTTGGGAATAAATTCTTGGCTAAGCTTGTAAGGGCCCCAGGGCCATTATCCTAGTAACCTCCTATAATCCTAAAAAAAACAGCCACTATGAAACCTCCTATTACTGATCCCTTCCAAGTCTGCTAAAGCCCTCTTATGTCCGAGGCAATCACTTCATCCGGTATGGACCCTAATGAGATTTCCTTTCTTTTTCTCCAGCATGTAGCCTCTCCAGAACCCACCGTGCCAAAAAAATTGCCAAATGGTTAACAGGGACACCAACAGACTAAGTTCAACATTTGAATTGTTGGGAGGATAACACAAGGAAAAAGCAGTTACTGTCCGTCTAATATCCTTTTGATAGTCCTAGCTAGGTATTCACTCTGAGAATAATCAACAGCATCAAGCAGTGCAATTAATTACATGGGAAAATTGCTTGCACTCAATCCTATTTTATAGGCAAGAAGGGTAGCTAGGGGAAAACCGAAATTTCACACTTACTAAGTAGTTTTTATTGATATTGCTATATATATATATATATATTTTTTTTTTTATTAAATTTTGTTTCATAGTACTGCTACTTGTATAGGCAATGAAAAAAGTATCTGGAACCTACAATCAGAGCAGCTGTATTATATAGATAAGGCCAGATCCAGAATGCTGGTATGAGCTAAAATTAACCACTTAGTGCAAAAATATCAGGACAAAGCCAGACCAAATGGGGGGGGGGGGCGGCGGCAAAGTCCACATCTCCAATGTACATCATTATCTATTGATTTCAATGTTCAGATCTTACCAGTCAGTGGTCAGAAAGATGGAATGTTTATGAGGAATAGACAAAACATTGTGGCAAAAATCTGGAGATTCTGCAGAGTAAAAGAATTTACCCATCGCACATAGTGTCAACAGCACAAGACAGCAGAAATGCAATCCATTTGCAGCAGTGGCTAACAGCAAAAAGATGCAGTCAAGAACAAAAAATGTGATTTTTTTTTTTCAGAAATATGACTGAGGAAGCCAGTAAATATGGCATAAAGTTTAGCTTGGATCTATATTAGGAAAGCGAAAAGACGTTTACTCATACGTAAACGTCGAAACGTATAGCACGAAGTGGACTTGGAGCGAAAGTCAAAAACCGTGAAAAATGGAAATATCGAATTTCCATGGTTGGCCCGTCTGTGGATTAGCTGCATAAGGTAAGTGTTGGATAGTTACGGAGTTTAGGATAGGGTGCGGGTTAAGGTAAGTGCTTAGATAAGTAATGTATGTTCGATTTAGTGTAGGGTTAGAGGTGGGGTTTTGTTAAATGTATGTATGTAGGTTATTTATTTTGTTTGTTTATATTTTCGTAGGGGAAGTGTGTGGTAGTTATGGACCTTAGGGTTAGGGAGGGGTTAAGGATAGTGCATAGATAGTTTTGTATGTGGGGTTTAGTAGTGTTGGAGGTAGGGCTTTGTTAAATGTATGTATGTGAATTATTTGTTTTGTTTGGGTGTATGTCTGTAGGGGACGTGTGCGGTAGTTACGGACCTTACGGTTAGGGAGGGGTTAAGGATAGTGCATAGTTAGTTGTGTATGTGGGGTTTAGTGTAAGGTTAGAAGTAGGGTTTTCTGCTTTATGTTGGGTTAGAAGTAGGGTTTGATTAGTGTATGTATGTGGTTTATTTTATTTGGATAGGTAGTATATAGCTAATGGTGGGGTTGGCCGACTATGACAGTTCGATTTTTTTTTTTCGCTGTTTAGTGCGTTCGGGATTTTCGCGGTTTGTGATATAGGGGCCGATGTTTTGGTATTCTCGCATAGGGTTTTTCGCTTTCATAATATAGACCCGTTTAGCTTCAGGTTTGATATCCTTCCGAAAATGCATGCAAACTCATGTCCCGTTATTCTATCAACCTTCACAGTTTACAACAACATTTAGCAGTTGTCCTTAGTTTTAGCCCTATTATTAAAGGTTTTGTCTAGGTTTCTTGCTTTACAAGGTTGGCAACGGCTAACCCCATTTTTTCAGGCTTGGTTGCATATTTTGAGCTAAGAAGTTCTGAGGAATGCAATCCTCTGTTAACTGCTCCCATATCTGCCTCAGAATGATCACTTTCACTCTTCCCAAGCAGCGATACACAAGCATACTCTCATTCAGGCATACATACACTCAAAAACACACTTCAGGTTCACTCATGCAAACATGCTTACACTCAACAGACGCAGACAGAAACATAAAGAGACAAACACTCATGCACATACTTATCTTTCTTTACTTTTGCACACCGTAATCAGCAAAACCACTAACTGCTCCACTGATCTCACTCAAACTCTCATGCATGCATACACTCGCACACTCAGACACAAACAGAAGCAACAAATAATATGGACAGCGGATGCATATACCTTTTAGATGTCCTTCATGGATGCATCTGCAGTCATAACAAATGGGTTGTCCTGTCGTCAGGCAGCCCTTCGGTCGGCCGGATTCCAAAGTCTGGGTCCGGCTTCGGCTGATGTCGCACTTCACCCGACGTCATCTTTGCTGGTCTTCGGGTATAAAGGCATCAGCCGACGCCATTTTCCTCAGTCTTTCTTGCCGCGTGGCGCCCGAAGCAGAAGCTGTTCGCAAGTGCCGGTCGGTCAGATCCAGAGATTACTACTACCGAATACTACTTCAAGACTTCTAAAAGCTAAGTACCCATTGGGGACTCTTTCTTGCCTCAGCCGATGTCAGAAAAAGTCAATAACTGTTTAACTTGTGGGAAACAAATACCTCATAAAGATTTCCACTCTTACTGTCTGCCTTGCTTAGGCCCAGACCACGGCGTAGCAGCCTAGCCTGTGCTTCCTTCAACCGACGAACGCTTAGGCGTCGGTCGGAGTTTGCTGAACAGTTTTTCGGCTCAGATTTTGCGTACATTATGCCGTCGGATCCTCCGACTACCCATATTGTTAAAAAACGCAAAGAAAAAGACCGACACTCGCGGCCCGCGGTTTCGGACGAAACCACGGTTAAGCAAGCCGCGAGTGCCTCGGTTTCGGCCGAAACCGATAAAACTGGTCAATCTTCAGCCGAATCCATGACTACTACTGAGGTTCCTGCTACCTTACCTGAATCGGCCTCAGAAATTTTGCCTACAACTGTGGTTCCTAGTGATTTATCAGACACCATCCCTTTGGATGTCTCTACCCCAGCACATGGTGCTGCTAGGCCTCCTGCAGCCATGTCTATTAAGGCCTTTGCCAGGGCTAAAGCAGCCAAATCTGCTAAATCAGTGCCTGTTAAACCCCCGTCACACAGGCCCACTTCTAGTTCACAAATGCTTACTCTGGCAGAAGATTTAATATCCTTAATTAGGGGATCCCAATCTCACCCAGACAGGGCCTCTCAGCCCCAGAAAAGAGACCTAGAGCAGAGCCCCGAGCCAGTGTCCTCTGATGATTCTGCGGATGACTCAGACATTACAGACCAGCCAGAGGCTCCTTTTTCCAATTATGAAGATTCCGATGCTGAAGAATCCATTCCAGCTGCCTCTCCACCAGAGGAATTTTCCTTTGGGGAAACCTTACATGCCATGAGAGAACAATTCCAATGGCAGGGACAAGATTTCTCAGATTCAAGAAAAAGGCTTAGGACTTTTCTGCACTTACCACAACATAGGCCCTTAGCTATACCTCCTGTTCTGCCTGTTGTGGACGATGCATTTAATGATGTCTGCACTGCTCCTGATTCCTTACCTCCAGCCCCTGCCAAACCAGATAGATTTTACAGGGTGCCAGACATTCATCACCACCTATACAAGGCCCCACTTGCAGACCCCGAAACTATATCCCAGGGGCCTAAGGCAGTAGCCTCGACCACAGCAAAAAACCCTATCCCCTCTGAAAGGGAATCCAGGTCCTTAGAGAGATGGGGGAAAAAAGTTTACACCTCTGCTACTCTCTCAGTTAGAGCTTTAAACTGTCAGTTTCACATGATACAATACCAAGAGTTTATGCTTGATCAGTTAACTCAAAAACTGTCCTCTGATGAATCTTTAGATAAGAAATATGTATTAGAAATGGTGAATAACATCCAACAGGTTAGTAACCATTCCTTAAAATGTGGCTATGTTGCACTGGAGGCTTCATTTAGATCAGCCATGACTGGCACAGTGATAAGAAGGCATGCATGGTTGAAAGAACAGGTCTTACCGGATCATGTTAAAGCAAAGCTATTAGATGCTCCTATGGATAAGGCCAGTCTATTTGGGGAACCTGCCCAGCAGGTAATGAAGAAAATGGAAGAAAAGGCAAAATCTGTACAAACAGTTAAAGATTTCTTACAGGTTCAGCCCCCAAGGTTTAGCAGGAACTGGCCTGCCAAAAATTGGTCCTTTCCTAACTCCACAAGATCCCAAAGGGGCAGGAATAGACGCTCTAGGGGCAGAAATCAATCCAGAGGAGGTGCCTACAGAGGAAGACAGTGGCAAGGCAATAACCGAGGCACAGACACAACCACTGCCACTGCAACAGGACAATCACAGTGACTTGGCTCTGACTCCGCCTACCAGGGAGCAAATAGCAGCACCATTAGGCGGAAAGTTAGCCTTATTCTCGAAAAATTGGCACTATATCACAAAAGACAAGTGGATTTTGCAAACCATAGACCAAGGCTACGGTTCCACTTCCACACCTTACCAGTAAAAGAGGAATGCCAAACCTGCCTCCAAATCAAAAATAGAAGCTCTGCAGCAGATAGCGGAATTAACCAAGATGAGAGCTGTGGAAAGAGTACCAATAACAGAACAGGGCAAAGGATTCTACTCCAGACTCTTCCTAGTGCCAAGAAAAGAGAAAACTGGAGACCTATTCTCGACCTGTCCATCTTAAACACATACATCATTGTCCCAAAATTCAAAATGCTGACCCTACAGCAACTTCTTCCCATGCTGGGCAAGGAGTGTTGGCTGGTAACTCTAGATCTCAAGGAGGCATACCTGCACGTCCCCATTCGACCAAATTGCAGAAGATACCTCAGATTTCTTGCAGGATCAGAGCATTATCAATTCTCAGCATTGCCCTTTGGCTTATCTACTGCACCCAGAGTATTCACAAAATGCCTGGCATCAGTAATCGCTCACTGCAGAGTACAGGGAATCCAAATTTATCCATACCTGGACGACTGCCTGTTACAAGCGGACAACAAAAGCAAGCTGACAACAGATTTACAAAGGGTCATTTACTTGCTACAAGCCCTGGGATACACAGTCAATTTACAAAAGTCAAGGCTGATACCATCCCAAACAAGAACATTCTTGGGCGCGGAATTGGACACAGTAAAACAAATGGCATTCCTAACTGCAGAAAAACAAAAGAACTCCCTCTTTACTTCTTGGCATTAACAAAGCAGAACAAACTAACAGCAAGAAAAGTTCTGCAGGCCTTGGGCTTCATGGCATCATGCATAATCTTGGTCCCACATACCAGACTGCATATGAGAAAGCTACAGTGGTACCTAAAGAATTTATGGTCTCAACACAGGCACAGCTTAGAAACAGAAATACCACTAATCCCATGCCTAAAACAGGAGTTCCTATGGTGGGCTCAAGCATGCCAGTCAAACCCAGGCTTACCCTTCCACAACTTTCGAGCAAGCCAAACCATCACAACGGACGCCTCAGACCTAGGTTGGGGCGCACATGCTGGACAAATGCGTACAAGGACTGTGGACTCAGGACCAGCAGCACCTGCACATAAACCAAAAAGAAATGCTGGCAGTAAAACTGGCAATCCAAAAATTCAGACCATTCCTCAAAGAAGGCCATTTGATGATAAGGACAGACAACACCACAGTCATGTGGTACATCAACAAACAGGGAGGCACTCATTCATACCCCCTATGCAGAATGACTTTGGACCTTTGGAATCTGGCTCTCAGCTACAACATCCAGTTACAGGCAATATTTGTACCGGGAAAAGAGAACACCCTAGCAGACATGTTAAGCAGAACCACCTCGGATGCTCACGAATGGATGCTACACCCGGACATCTTCAAGACCATCACAAAGAAATGGGGAATGCCACAAATAGATCTATTCGCCTCCCCACTCAATCACCAGCTCAACAAATTCTGTACAAGGACATTCCACCCACTTGCATGGAAGGTGGACTCTCTATCCTTCAGCTGGAAAGGCCTGACAGCATATGCATTTCCACCTCTTCCCTTGATGCACAAGGTACTACTGAAAATCAAAGAGGAACGTCCAAGGATAATCCTGATAGCTCCGAACTGGCCAAGACAACACTGGTACCCATTGCTGAGGAGCATGTCTCGGGAGAAAATGTGGTCAATACCCCTGATGCCTTTGATGTTAACTCAGAACAACTACAACATCATGCATCCAAACCTAAAAACCTTGCAACTGACTGCCTGCAACATCACATAGCAGCAACTAACCCAGACCTTTCCCAAAGGGTTAAAGACATTATCCTTGAAGCCCGCAGACCTTCAACAAGAAGGAACTATGCAGGAAAATGGAAAAGGTTTGTCATTTGGAGTACTGAAAGAGGAAAAGATGTGTCGAACATAGATATTGCTAACATTCTGGAGTACTTGGCAGAGCTTCTACATACAGGCCTGTCCTATTCCTCCATCAAGATACATGCATCAGCTATTTCCGCAGAATACAACTTTGATCCACCTGTCTTTTCACATCCTCTACTCAGGCAGTTCCTCAGAGGGATCAAGAATGTAAAACCTCCTAGGAAACCACCATTACCAGCATGGGACTTGAACTTTGTGCTAGAAAAGTTGACACTCCCTCCGTTTGAACCAGCAGCAACAGCAGATCTACAATACCTGTCATGGAAAACTGCTTTCCTACTGGCAATTACCTCAGCAAGGAGAGTTTCGGAACTACAGGCCTTAATGGCAGTGCAACCCTTCCTAATCTTCCATCAAGATAGGGTGTCCATGAGAACTAATCCTACATTTATGCCTAAGGTGGTATCCAGAGTGTCTTTAAACCAGGCAATCCACCTACCTACCTTCTTTCCCAATCCACAAAACAGAGGGGAAAGAATGCTGCATACCTTGGATGTACATAGACAGTTACGCTACTACCTGGACAGAACCAAACGTAACAGAAAAACTGACCAGCTTTTAGTAGCTTATGCAACAGGAAAGGAAGGAAAAGCAATTTCCAAACAGACAATCTCCAAGTGGATAGGAAATTGCATAAGATTCTGTTACTCCTACCATGGAAAACCAATTCCACAGAACATAAGACCTCATTCTACAAGGGCTACAGCCACTACCACAGCTTTCTTACAAGGAGTGGCAACCAAGGACATTATTGAGGCGGCTACTTGGACCTCCGTGCATACATTTGCCAAGCATTATAATTTACCTCTATACTCTAGATCCCGAGCAGGGTTTGCCACTGCTGTACTGCAAGGGATCCTAACTACACCATAATTTTTCTTCCTCCTCCCCTAGTTTGGCTATGGTATTCTACCCATTTGTTATGACTGCAGATGCATCCATGAAGGACATAGTACAGTTTTGTACCTACCATAAATGTAGATGTCCGAACTGGATAGCATCTGCAGTCAGGATTACCCTCCCTCCTTCCCCTCTGTGGTACCCCTAGGGTATTTACCCTCCTAATAGCTAGCTGGGGGGGGGTCTCTTATGGTGTATTTGTTTGTATATATGTACATACATGCTTATTTTTTGTGTTTGCCTTCTACTTTTTTGGAAACATTGGCATTTATCCAAAATTTAGCCTACCAAGAGGGCAACTGGCATCTGGGGCAAGAAACACTGAGGAAAATGGCGTCAGCTGATGCCTTTATACCCGAAGACCAGCAGAGATGACGTCGGGTGAAGTGCGACATCAGCCGAAGCCGGACCCAGACTTTGGAATCCGGCCGACCGAAGGGCTGCCTGACGACAGGACAACCCATTTGTTATGACTGCAGATGCTATCCAGTTCGGACATCTACATTTATGGTAGGTACAAAACTGTACTTTTGGAGAACACTAGCTCAGCAGCAGTCAGGCAAAACTGAGTAATCCTTCACATAAATAGATGCGTCAAGCGACTACTCGGAGTAGAATAGTTCAGAGAGAAGCTCTGCATTAGTGTTGTATTGGGTGCCAAAATGATCTGCTGCATAAATAATTAGTTGGAGGTGTTTTCTGGGTGAAACAAGTCAAAGTAAGTGTATCATGGGCAGTTCATTGAGCAGCAGTGGCAGCAATAAAAAAAATATGAAAGGCGTTATTACTAGGACCTTCCAGCACCCGTTTACTCTCTGCAAGACTAATGTAAAGTTGAACATGGTTACCAGTAATGGAGAACATCAGAAACAGTTGAATCTGGGAATTCCGATGTCAGCATCACTGTTATGAAGTGCGGCATTCAAATGGTAGGGGAGAAAAACATTTTTAAAATGAGGAATTAAAAACAGCAGCCTGTAGTGGTCCTTTAATAAAATGAAAGCTCATGCCATTCCCATCAAACTCTGTAGTGTATTGCCAGACCACAGAAAAAGCCTGCTAGAAGTCAGAGTAAGAGGAGAGGTGGCACTGTCTTGGCTACACAGCAAAGGTGCAGAGAACCTGCAGAAAGGAGGCCAAAATAAGAGATTCCTGTTTGAAATATCATCATTCTGGTTATTTAAAGCAGCAACACTCTGTCTAGCTAAGCAATGAATGTCTCCTTCTGCTGTTTTGAAGCATGTAATGATGGTAAGGAATGTCACCCTACTGGCTTCATATAATTTCTCACTTTTAAGCCCTACATAATCACCATACATGGTGTGGGTATGTGGTGGGCCTAGGAGAGGGGACTGTCACTCACCTCTGTAATTGATACAAGCATGCAATTCACAAACACACACGTTTCCATTTAATTCTACTGCAGCATGAAACTCCTTGTCCGAGTATAAATTCTACATCCTATGCATATGTGTTTTGTAAGTAGTAGTACCTATGGATCATTTGTATTTTTAAATGCAATTAACAGAATTCTGCTGAATTACATTGTGTTTCAGAATAACAATTTTTTTGCCCTAGCATTACTGTTTAAAGATTTTTTGGCATCATTCCTTCTGCATCATCGCACAGAAAACTGCCCATCAGTATTAATATACATTTTATTTTTATTTATTTTTTTTTTATCATTTCTTGACCAGGTTAGTCTCTCTAGGCTAGTAGCCTCTTTTCAGGGGAGACCCAGAATGATGGGGGAATCTGGCCAGGGTATCTGGGAACTTCCCATACTCTTTGCTTATGGGAACACTATTCATTGTGACACTTGTGGCTTCCGGTACGAGCGTGGAGGGGGATGGAGAAACCAGGAGATGTTATGGAACCGTTTCAAAGTGAAAAAAAAATAGATTCACAAGAAAGAAGTTGATCTTTCAATTTAGATGTTGAAAAGGAGATAAGAAAGGATATAAAAAGGATATAATTATATCTGGTGATCACAATGACAAGTTACAAGGCTTGAAAGGAGAGGTTTAATAAGTGGAGGTGATGTGAAGGCAGACGAACTGTCGTAGGAGTGCCATGTGATGATGGAAGCAGATAAGGTCAGACCAGTGATGGATTCCAAGGACTTTTTTCAACTTAAGCTATTTGGGGAAGAGGATTCAGCACAAGCATGTGTTACAACCCTCCAGTTGGGAGGGTTGTGAGATGATTTGTTTATGGACTTGGCAGATATGAGTGGTCCAGAATGTGGCAAATATATTTCTTGGAAGTCATATGCAGAGATGGTGAAGGCAAAAGTGTAGAAAGGAAAAGAAGAGAAGAAAGATTCTACAAGTAAGAAAAAGAAGTCATACAAAGTAAGAATAGGAAAAAGAGGATACTGAACTTCACAGGTACAAGGTATGGGATGAAATAATTATACCTCTTGGAACTAAAGCAAATGATGTAAGAGCTTTTATACATGTAAATAAAGAAACTTACTGTGACATTATTTTTAAATCTGGGCATTTGATGGAGAAGTTTATAGGAGAATATGATAAAAAGAAAGACAGTTTCCCTTGGAATCAGCATGTTTTAAATACTTTTTTCAAGGAAACAAGAAAAAAAGATTCATATACAATTTAGAAATGAAATAGAGATTTTTAAAAGGACATTTACTGAAATATGTAAAGATGTATTATATATTGCAAAAGTATATGATAAAAGAAGCTTATAGACTGGGGTGTGGTACTGTCTTGTGATACTGAATATAGAAAATAAAAAAATTGTGCACATTCCTAGTACAATAAGAGTGGAGGGGGACACATGTATGGTGAGATATTTAGATCAACCAAATCCTTCTTTTCTTTGTGGTAAATTTGATCATTTGATTGACAATTATGAAAAGAGAAAATGTTCTATATGTGGAGAAACAGGACATATGAGGATGTGTGACTTGAAATGTTATTCATGTAAAAAGATGGGACATTGAGGCATGGAATGTGAAGAGACAGAGTCTGAAAATATAGATATAAAGACTGACCAGAAACAAGTCAGTAAACATTTAGAAGTTGAATTTTGAAGTTATACATGGATAGATTTAATACAGACAGATGTTTCAGAAAATGAACAAGAAAAACAAGTAGCTGATAACGAAACAAAGTATTAGATGAAGAAAGTTCAGCTGTTAGTGATATGGAAGATATAAAATGGAATGTGAAGCAAAAAAAAGTACTACTGGTACAAGAATATGGGAAAGAAAAAATATAGAAGGTTATAGTAACAAAAAAAAAAAAAGAAAGAAATGTAAGGGATAAAACAAATAAGATATTGCCACTTGCAATTTTTTTTGCAGTAAATGTTAATAGTTCAGAAAATTTAGTAAGGAGAATAAGCATTAAGTGGTGTAAGCAACAGGACAGTGACATTATTCTAGAGGATTCTAGAAAGAAGAAAGATAAACTGAAATATGGTGGGGAAATGTGATTTGGAATTTAGGAAAGGAGACTTGTGTTCAGGGATGGTTATTTTGTATAAGGAAACAATAAAAATTTTAGATATTATTTTGGTTATACTGGGTAGAATTACCATCATTGATATAAGATGGAATAACTAGGTTTTGAGAATTATTGAAATTTACAACTATGTGACAAAATGAGAGAGAGAAAAGATAAGTTTAAACATTTAATTCAATATATTGCCATAAATATGGAGATAACTGGGGTAGGTGATTTTAACTGTAACTCAAGAATGAAGAAGAAATATTATGATGATAAAAAAGTACCGGACATTATAAAATGTTGGCAGTTGATAATTTGGGATACAAGCACATGGACATACAGTAGAGGAGAACATAGAACAGAAATAGATTACTTTTTATTTTCTCCAGGACTACTAATATTAGAAGAAAGTGTTTTGGCAAGAGTTTTTTTTCTGAGCAAAGGGCTATTTGGATTCAGTTAAAAGGGAATGATGAGCATTTAAAATAGGCAAAGAGATTAAAAGAATAAATGAAGTTAAACAGGAAGAAACAGGAAAGGAAAACTATTAGAATTGTGGCACTATCATTGTGGAGATGAGGTTTTTTATAAGGATTGGTCAGAATGGTGGTTGTATTTTAAACAA
Source organism: Protopterus annectens (assembly GCF_019279795.1). Classification (NCBI taxonomy): domain Eukaryota; kingdom Metazoa; phylum Chordata; order Ceratodontiformes; family Protopteridae; genus Protopterus; species Protopterus annectens. The sequence continues at coordinate 1,585,251,682 of NC_056739.1, read as the reverse complement.
AAGTAAGAAATGCTATATGCAGTTTGAACAGGAAAAAAGGGAAGAAAAAAATAAGTATAGAACATTAAATAATGATATATTTGATAGGGTGGAAAGAAAGGAAGGAATGAGAAAGCTTTTCTGTTAAAGAAGAGGAAGTTTATAGTTTGAATAAAGCTAAGATAAAACATTTATTATACAAGCAAGGGTATTTTCTGTATAGAAAAAAGAAAAAAACAGTGATTTGAGTAAGATTATTAAGAAAATGATAATACAATGAGGCAAATGAAGGATATAAGTGGCATAATACAAAGGAGAAGATTATGGGGATAGTAGAAAATTGTATAGAATAATTATTTAAAGGACAAAGCATACGAACCCATAATGAATGGAAAGTAGTTTCTTGTTTAGAACAAGATAGTAAGGATATAGAAAAAATATTGTAATGGATGAATTAGAAAATGTATTAAAATTGAGTCAGCGGCCAGTACAGATGGTGTAGAATACATAATGCATAAAAATATAAAGATCACAAAAAGGATATTTTAATGGCCTTAAATGAATGGTTAAATGAGGGATTTTGATATAAAGAGCTTTATATAGTTTATATAATGCTTATAGGGAAAAAAGGTTACAAAGAGGAAATTCAGAATTGGAAACCATTAGTTTTTGAATAATACAGACTGTAAGATATCTATGAAGATATTACAGAAAACAATGCTATACAAAATAAACAAGTTTATAAACAAGAACATATATGGTATAAAAGGAAAAAGTGTGCAGGAGTTCCTTTTAATTCGGGAATTAGTAGATGGTATATTATAGAAAGGTAATCAAGTCAGAATTATGGTAGGTGATGTAAGTAAAGCCCTCATCATAATGTGTTATGGGGAAATACTGAAGTCAAATAATGTAGAGTACAATATTATAAGGGGATGTATGACAGCTTATAAATTTAATATAGTAAGGCCTTTGGTTGATGGTTGGTTAAGCAAGGAATTAGTGCTTCAAAAAGGTATAAGACAAGGATGTCCCTTAAGTAGTATAATATTCTCTTTAGTAATGTGATATCCACAATTATAAATAAATAAATGGCAAAGATGACGTAAGTGTCTAATGAAGGAATAGTAGTACCAGTGTTATCTCATGCAGATGTTATCATAATTACTACAAAAAAATAGTTTAGGTATGAGTAGAATACTAAAAGTTTTGCAAGATCGTTTAAATGTAATAGTTTTAAGAATAAACAAAGAAAAGTCAAGGATTAGGTTTTGATATGTTGGGAGGTGTTGCGTTTAACTTGGCAAACATAAACGTGCTTGCAATTAGTTTTGGAAAACAGGAAAATACATTATATTTATGGAGAGAGAAATTCAAAAAGATTAAGGATGTGTGTAGATTTTGGAAAACAATTGTTCTTTAAAAAGAAAACTTATTTGGTTAATTCTATTCTTTTAGCAAGAATCTCATATCTGACAAAGTCTTTAGCATGCCTGTTTTGTTTGAGCAGGAATTTTATGACATTATTTTTTTCATTTGTGGTAGTAGATTAAACCCAATAAAAAGAGATATTATTTGTTAATAGAGAAGAAGTAGGTTTAGGATTGATCAATCCTATAGTCTATGTTGCATCATTACATTTATTTAAAATATTACAATGTTTAAAGCATAATGATGACTCGTTACTAACACAAATATGAAAATCTGAGTATAAAGAGGAATGGTCATATATTTGGAATAATAAACGAAAGAGGATATGGACTAATTAAGATATAAGTAATTACTAAGATAATTTTTTCCTGGAAAATAAAATTTGATGAAATAGAAAATGATAGAAGAAAATAGTACATTAATGTTATGGATAAGCATTTTTGTGTATTTCCATGGAGAGAATTATCAAGAATTATGATTGCAGCAATTCAAGCTAGAATGTTAAGATGCAAAGAAATGGTTGAATGCCAAGATTTCCTGTGGAGATTTAGTATTCAAAAGCTTCCAGTGAAGGCAAATATGCCGTCTGAGATGAAAAAGGACAAAAGTTTTGTCTTTATTGTAAAGAATATAAGACTAGTGAGCATGTCTTTCTACAATGTAGACGAAGCAAAATTTTATGGAAAAAAGCTGTTTGATATGAAATGTATATGTATAAAAGGAATTGAAAATCTAAGTCAGTTAAATATAGATATAATTGAGTATGGTTATTATTAAAGGAAAAGGTGAAAAGTATGTAACAAAAATTGATAAAAATATTTTGCATAACCTGATTAATTTGGAATCAAAGAGTTAAGGAAATATTGTTTAATGAAAAATGGGATTTGGCAAGGGTGTTAAAATAAGACTTTGGCTATGGAAAATCAAATGGGGATCTCATAAAGCATTTTTCTTTTATAGTTTATTAACAAGATTGTAAAAAAATAGTTTTGTAAATGTATATATTGTAAATGGGTATAAATGTTTTTGTAAATTTTTGTATATTTTTCTTTAAAGTACCCCTACTTTCTTTGATAGGTGCTATGGGATCTTTTACATCCACCTTAGCTACCACCAACTCAAATACATGGAGCCTCAGTTTAATGTCCCATCCAAATGACAACACAACCAGGAGTGCAACATCAGCAATTGATATGACTGTTATGGGAAGTAAACCCACAGACTTTTGCACTAAAAGCAAGTGTACTACCTGTTGCAACAGTGACACTACATACAGAGATCCTGCAAATTTACTCTTCAGATTTTAACAGTGAATAAACTTGGACTAGCGAATTTGGCAGATACTTAAACCGTGAAGTATACCATCCCATTTATTCCACAAATAATATTCCACAAATAAAAAAAAAATCTTCTGTTTCTTTTAATTTCTCCAAGTCTTTTGAGTTTTGAGTACCATGATGGGAATGGACCCAATTCCTAAGTCACAGTATGATTAAAGTTCATGAAATGAGTAATGTTTCAATCTTTGATAGCCAGAAGTGAACTTTACAACACCTGCACTGTGCCTCATAATGACAACTCCTGCAAGTCATATGAAGTTACATAGGTTCAATGGCATTTGCTAGGCTAACAACTACAAGGACCATTTTAAGCCTAGCCCTGCATCATAAATCTCTGACAAGTTCTGATACCCTTGATAAGTGTAAGCAGGGGTTTGGGAGATGAACCATTTACAGTTTATCTGTGTCCATCAGAGACATAGGTGCCAAACCAGGGTTGAATTTCTGGTTTCCCATCCAATTGTCCAAGTTGCACTTGAATTGGGTTAGGGTGGAACTCTGCTTCACATGGATGGGGAGCCTGCTCCATAGACACGGTAGTCTCTGGGATACATACCTATCTCCAGCAGGACCTATTTAAATCACAGGCAAGGTTTAAGTCTTTTGAACGGGTAATTCTGGTGCTTTGTTTTGTAGATATGCAGGAGGTCCATCAGAGTGGGGTCTGACAATGCCCTGTATGCCAGGCATAGATCTCCCCTCAAAAGCCTGTAGGAGACAGAATATAGGAGACAGAATACAGGGATAGGGCCTTGAAGCGGTCTGCATAGGATATTTTACTTACTCCCTGTATTCCTTTAGTAAGGAACCTCTGGATGTTCCAGCTGTTGGATATGTCTGGTTAGGTACATACGAAAGGGGTCATTATACTCAATGATAGGTCTGTTGAATGCCAAATACAGTGGAACAATGACATCCTTGGATTTAGATGCCATACCTTTGTTTATAACTTACGCAGTATAGAATGATTTCCTCACCACTGTAGACACATGATGGTCAAAGGCTAGATTACTATCTATATGTGTCCCTAAATCCCTGACTACTGGGTCATCTCTAAGGGGTGTGTTGTCACTTTGATAGTTACCAGGCATGGGTGACTTCCCAAAGGATACAGTTATGCATTTCTTGGCATTTAGTTTTAGTCCATGGCTCTGACACCAGTTGTTTGTCTGTGTCAGCCCCTCCTGGAGAACATTTGTGTCAGTGTGAGATTGTGACAGCTCCTAATTTGTTATCTCCAAATTTAATCAGCCAGAGACCACTGACATTGTCCTTGACATCTGAGCAGTAAATGTCAAACAGTCCAAAGACTGATCCCTGAGGGACTCCATTTGTGACTGGCCTCTTTGAAGAGGTGGACTCCCCAATTCTAACTTCCTGGACCCTGTGTGTGAGCCAGTTGGCTATCCACCGGGTGACATGGGTTTGTACCAAACCTCTTGAGTTTGTCAACAATGCCTGAGTGGGATATTGTGTCAAATTTTGGCCAGGTCAAGGTAGGCAGTGTGAACAATTTTTCCCTCAGCCATTGCTTTGGTGACCTTCTCAAAGAAGTCCACCAGGTTGCGTAGGCATGATCTGCCTTTGACTAAACCAAACTTGAGTTGTCCAGTTTCTGAAGGTTTACTATATCTCTTTTGATCATCTCCATGATAATTCTTTTCATGACTTTACATATAAGACTAGTGAGACATACGGGTTTGGAGTTTCCAGGGTCTGTAGATGGCCCACCTTTGTGCATAGGGATGACTGTTGTCTTTCTTCATTCATGAGGCACAAAACCTGTTTGGAGGCTACACTTAAATAGTAGTTCCAGAAGTCCTGTTAGGTCATGTTTCATGCTATTTAAAAGGCATTCTGGAATATTATCTGGGCCCATCGATGCAGTGTTCTTGGTCTTAGAGAGAGCATTAAGTATCTGTTCCCCAGTGATAGTAGGGGAAGTTATATTTGATGATGTTTCCTGAGGGAAGGTTGTGGCATCAGTAACATATCTAAGTACAATTATAAATTCTTTTTTTATAAGATCCGTTGCTCCTGCTGCTAGTAGATCTCTGTGGGTATCCCCATTTCACATTGTTGTCATTTCTGCCTGCAAATCCTGATATTTTATGACTTTGTGCCTCTCTGTACATAAGACACTGTATTCACTGGGTGTATCAATTTCAATAATCAGTACTACTTTTGTCTTCTTTTCATGGACTACTATATCTGGTTTTCTCGCATCTATTTTTTGAACTGTTGGATCCCATGTGATAATTTCATAATTTTTTATAATGCTTTGCGGCTCTTTTCACGTGTTTTTCAACTATTTCCCTATTATAATGTTTGCACAATCCCCAGTGCAACAGTCTTGCCCACATTATTATGCTTTTCAATATACAGTCTTTCTGCCATTAGTGTATCACAACCAACAACAAGATGTGCGACTGTTTCCAGTTCTGTTTTACAAAACCTATATTTGTCTGTTTTTCTCACATGTTCAATGGACTTTGTAAACCAACGTGTAGTCTGCTGTCTTGGGCAGCTAATATTAACCTTTCTTCTTTTGTTTTAAATTCACCTCTCCTTAACCATTCCTGTGTTCAGTCCTGATCAACATAAGGTTGTTCCAAGAGTTTTCTATACTTGCAATTATATTTATGCATTTTCCATATATCTTGCCTTCTCATCTGATCTTTTACCTTATATTCTTTCTTTTTCTTTTTTTATGGCACATTCAGTTGCTGTCTGATTTTTATCTACTTTTGGTTTGATTTCCATTAACACTTGAGACTGATATGCTTCTGCTAAATTAAACAGGGAAGTCATCTTAGATTTATTCTCCTCATATTTTAAAACTTTTACTAGATTTGGGTCTTGAGGTCAGCAGATATGTATGCAGTCCCACGATTGCACATCTATACATGTAATTAATTTTGAGGAGGCCCATACCTCCTTGAGAACAAGGAATACATAGTCTTGCTATACACTGATTTTTATAAATCATTTGTTCAGCATGAAGCATCCTTCTTGTTTTCCTATCCAATCCCTTTTGGTGCCACTCAATCACTCCAAAATATAAGTTAGGATAGGAAGAGCACGTTGGTTTATAAGTTGGACTTTGTTCCTAAATGTCAGCACTGTTTTCAGTATTAGTTTTAGTCTTCTAAAATATTCCTTACTAAGTTTTATTCACATTTGTTCATGTTTTATTGTTGATCTTTCATCAAGTCCCAAATATTTATACACAGTTATTCAATTTCTTTTGTCACATTCCTGTCCCAAACTGATGTTTTCTTGGTGCTGCAGCTTTCCTGCTTTAAAGGTTTCTTTTGCACATTTATCAAGACAAAATTACATTCTTATATCCAAAGTTTTGACCACTTGCAGTTGTGCTTTCAGGTCCTCAGCTGATTAACTATACAATTTTAAATCATCTACAAAAAGATGAGTCTTTACACTTTGCTGGTTTCTGGGATCTGAATTATAGCCATGACCTAATCTGTTAAGTAGGCAGTTTAATGGGTTAAGGGCAAGACAAAAGAGCAGTGGTGACAGAGAGTCACCCTGGGATATCCCCTTTTGAATTTTTATCCCTAGAATAATAATTTCTTTTATCATGGCTTAACTGCAAAGAGGTTTGCCACTGTTTCATGGTCACTGTAATGTAATTGATCACTGTAGGGTGTATCTTCTATGTTTTCAAGCAGTCTTTTATTCGTGTATGTGGAATACTGTCAAATGCTTTTTTGTAGTCTATCCATGCCATACTTAGATTCTTCCTCTTTTTACAGTTTTCCATCATGGCTTTAACAATAAATGATCCTTTGTTCCATATGACTTTTGTTACCCCTTTGTTCTAGTGTCATGATTGAGTTTTCTTCTAAATGACTATAAAAGCTGTTAGCATCAATTCCAGTGTATGGTTTATATGTCACTGGAAGGCAAATTATTGACCTATAGTTTTTAGGATAGCTTGCCGGTTTTGTTAGTATTGTTTCTCCTGGTGTTTGTTTGGGATTTGCATATAAATATCTCTTACCCATGGCTAAATCTTCATGTAAAGATGTTAATAATTTTAACCAGAAGTTGGGTACAGCATCTGGGCCTGGGGTTTTCTATTTATGAGCTTTAACTTTATTTCAGTATCCCTAGCTGTTACTTCATCCAGTTTCATATACTCTACATTTCAACTTCTCATTCGTTCTTATACTACTTCTATCCATTTAGCATCTTTATGTTCCACTGGATCTTCATAGATATTTCTCCAAAAAGTATCTATTTTTTGGTGATATTTCAATTCCTTTTGCCTTGTTTCCCAATTTTTTTCAAATAGTTTTATTTTTTTTCTTATCTTGTATTGTATGCATGTTACAAGATCCAATTAATATGCAAGATACAGTGCACTCATTTTTTTTTTTCTGGTTCTTTATAAGAATTTTTTGGCTCATCAGTAAATTGCTTATTTTGCACCGTCCCTTTATATTTATCTTCATAACTTCTAAGTTTTTCTGTCTATGCTGATATTTTTAGTTTATTTGCAATAGTACATGATAGATCCTGATCTTTCCCAATACTGCACATTGCTTTTATCCCATCTATCCTTCTGAGTATTTTTGTTGATCTGTTCCCTTTTCTAAACTCTTCTAACAGTGACACTTCTTGTCTTAATTGCTTTATATTTTTCTCTATTCAACACTTTGTGAAGGCATTTGATTTCTCCCCTTCCTTTCCGTTACTACCCTGTGTTTTAGTGGTAAGACTTCATCTGAATAGTAATGTATCCTATTTACTATATTACATGTAATGGCATGGTTCTGTATTTACAATCCTAATTGCTGTGTTCATTAGTTTTATCAAACTTCTAACTTTTTGGGTTTTATTAGCTTTCTGTAGTCAGTTTCTTTCATTGATCTTAATATGTCTGTCCATCTCTATTAAATCCAGCAACTCTTTTCTTAGATCATTTTCTTCTAAATTGAGGGCACATTCTTTGTTCTCCATTTCCTGTGGGCATTCCATTGAAAGTTCATAGGTGTGTACTAAGCTAATGGCACTGGGGCCTTTACAAGCCTAGCCCATAGCATTACTCTGGCATCGTGCCACCCAACCTTAGTTCTCAGTGCCTCTGTCGAGTAAAGCCACTGGAGTGAACCCTGGGGTGAATTTTCTATTTTCCATCCACTCATCAAGATCTCTCTTGAAGAGGGGCCAGTGAGGTGCTCTGCTTGACATGTATGGGAAGTCTATTCCATAGCATGGGCAGTCTGTGGGTTATGAACCTGTCACTCCAGCATGTTCTGTTGATTGTGGTAATGAGGTTGAGGTCTCTGGAGTGTGTGGTGCAGAGGGATTGGGATTTCTTTGGATGTAGCATTTCTAACAGAGCTGGGTGAGACATGGCTTTTTAAGTCTAGCAGAGATCGCCTCTAAGTAGGCGATATGAGACAAAGAATAGTTGGAGTTTTTTCAGTCTGTCCATATAGGACAAATATTAAGGCCTAGGATCCAGAGTATCTTCCTATGCCACATTCTGTTTAGTTTCATCCTGTGCCATCCGTTGCTCTTTCATATTGGAACCCATTGGCCTTTCATTCCACAACATTGACTGTGTCAGAGTTGCCAATGTTTCCTATTCCTTCCCCTGCTGTGCAATTCCAACTGAACATTTGTACTGGTTTCCTATGGAAGGCTCCAAAGTATCTTCATATGGCAACTGATCGGATGTTTCCTGCTCCGCTGTTTTTTCCTTAGTTTGAGGATACATTGATCCATCCTGTTGTGATGTTATCAGAGTTAGATTTTCTACACTAAATCCTTCACTTCACAGGTAATCCGTAACTTCTATTTTTTTAACTTCTGCTGTACTAATCTTCTGTTCTATGTTCTGTCTTTAGGATCTTATTTTATGTATTGTGAATTTTTCCATATCTGGATGTTTTTGCCTGCATCTCTGTTTGAATATCTTTGGGGCTGCTTTTTTTTCTATTGATTAATTTGGCTTTCTCCTTTGCATAAATATTGCACTATATCAGATCTCTTTCTTTCCCATGTCTGTATTTCTTATTTATACCTTTCAAAAATCTCTAGATTTTGCTCTTTATATTTTCGTGTTTCTTTAGTCTCTTCTTTTTCCAAACAGCTCAAGGTTTTTTGGTCTATATAATGTTTTTCATAAATCTGTTGCATTAATGAACACAATTTTTTATTCAAAGCTTCTGACAGTTTTTCTTGTGCAAGAATTTTTCTTTTAATTTCTCACTTAATCTTTGTATACCTTCTGTCTGGAAATTCTGGGCATCTTGCGTAATACTAACAAAAACATAATTTCTTTCTGATCCTCAATAGACCACTGTATCGTCTTTATGGATCTATTTTGGGCTATTTTTTTTTTTTTTTTTTTTTTTTTTGTGGACCATTACTCCCTTCTACAACAGGGGGGGGGCATCTGCTCACTGGGTGTGGCATAGACCCATTGTAAGAATGTTTCCATGTCTTCAGGATTCTACACTAATTTTTCCAGTCCTGGTAACAGTGCACCTACCAGGGTTGGGCACTTTTTTATCCCGGGTCTTGTGCACTCAGCTATCTTTTTCTATTTTTAATCTACTTCTGTCCATGATAAATGCCATATAAAGTACAGTCTACATATTGTCTTGGTGAGATTTTGTGAAAAATGGGGTCTACCTTGTGAAAGTACTCACCAAGACTTGAGGATAAATTCAGTTCCAGCAACGCTACTCTCCTTTGCTTGCTGATTTATCATCTCTCCAAATGTGTTCAGTAGAAGTTTAATGGTGCCTGGCTACAATTACAGACTAAAAGTTGCTTTCCTTAATATTGTCCTGGTCAGATGTTGTGAATATAGGCTACCAGCCTTTTTTGCCACTTTATTCTGATTTTTCAACTGTAGGTTGTAAAATTTATTATAATGTACCTTCTCATGTTTAGAGTATTCCACCTTGTGTTTTTTTTTTTGTGAGACTTCCCAAATCCAAGAAGAGATATTGATCAACATTTTTCCTTTCTCTGTTTTGTTGTTCAGGGTTTTAGCCCTATTTAGTTATCACAATGTATATTTTTACTAAGTGGGACTGCAGCAAATGAATTACAAATGCTGACAAGAGTAAGTGTGCATATTGTTTAGGTCCATAGCATGAGATGGACCTTTGTGATATTTATATAGACTTTATTGAGACTACTTTAAAAGAGTGAAGGAAGCACCTGTGCATCTCTTTCTTGGACCTTCAGACTAAACAGATGTCTCCATGAACCAAGAAGTGAAAACAGTCAAACTACACAGCAAACACAAATGACTCATGGACCAACACACTCGACTTTAAAATAAAAAAAAATGTTTAATTCAAAAAGACTGTTCTATGAAGTGCTTTTCGTCTCACTTAATAGTGGAACTTCTTCAGATAAAAACAACAATCCAAAAAACATCTTTATATGTACAACCATAGTACTTTGCTAAACAATCACTACCACCTCCCATTAAGCTATTAACCCTTCCATTCTTGGCATTTATTTAATCTAGAAGTGAGGCATGTTAAGATAACAGACTAAATAGATGTCTCAGCAAGGCTGTCAAGCCTCCGCGTCCAGTTCTACAACTGGAAAAGGTATGTGGGTGGGGCCATTCTTTTGCTAAGCCTGTGTTATAACTTTTCATTGAAGCCAGGCCTTCTAAACCTATCCAGTCTTCTAAGAAACCATTTTTGATTACCTAGCTAGCTCTAGTACACAATCAGCCATTAAGACCAAGTGTGGTAAGTCAGTGAAAAATAAAACCATGCCTTCTTGTATGGACCAGGTGTGCAAGCTGCTGTAATGGAGAATTGAGCGCTATTCCCAGACAAACCACCTCCACAATTATCCCTTCATACCCCAATTCAAGGGGCCTCACATTTTCCCCCCACCCGTTAGGCTGTCACTGACTGCACTAAGCAGGCAGAGTTGTTGTAGAACATCAACATAGGCACTCAGCTTTAGGCCCTCCCCTTTCTAACCTATGGGAGGCATGAGTGTAGATATAAGAATGTCCCTTTCCCTCCAAGACCAATGCACAACACACACTGCTGCTTAGTATAACATTCTGTGTGGACACCAAGGTGGCATCAGTGTATGCAAATGTTCATTTCTTTGGTGTTTAGTTCAGAAATTGAACAACATCTCCAGAGCAAGAAGAGGAAAAGACACTATTTGGGATGCTGTGGTGACATTTTATTCTCTCCGGTATTCCTTTTGTAAGACACGAAGGAGCCAGAGAAAGCATTTTTTTAGCATAGCCACTGAAGTCCATACAATTGCCTCTAGTCTGTCTCAGTCAACCTGCTAAAAGCAGTACCACTGTGGAAACAACCTTGGGGTACCGACTGCAAGGTCGTCATGGTCCCTGGTTGGGTGGGTGGTTCTACTTCTCTCTCACAATCCAGCCACCTCTTTAGATGGCACCAGATATGCAGAGAGACATGGTTAAAGGTGCTTATGAAAAACAGCTGTTTCCTTCTTATTATGCACAGACTAATATACCCACATTTTCCACCTAGTGGACAATGCCAACCCATCAGAAATAGAGCTGAGGAAGGAAGTGCAAAAGCTCTTTAGGAGGTCCTGGGGGGATTAGCAAGTATGAAGGTATGCCAGATTATCCTTATTGCTTAAAAAGAACATTGAACCTCAGGCCAAAAATGGATCTCTATGATGTAAACACCTATGTCCCAAAAGCGTGCTTTAGCATAGTTGCGCTGTAATCCATTTTCCATCCATCAGTAGGAGATTAGCTGTGCTTCTTTAATCATTAGGACATTTAATTCCACATAAAACTCGACAAAGCATCCAGGAAGTTCCTCTGCTTCAGAGTTTGGGCACATCATTACCAGTTCAGTTCCCTGCCATTCGGGGGGTTTAATGAATGTTGGAAGTACTTGCAGCATATCCCTGCTTCCATGTCAGAGTCTTCCTGTACTTGGGTGACTGTTTTTTAGTGCTGCACACCCAACACACTGGCATAGGGATCTTCTACTCCAGTTCTTCACTCTGGTTGCAGGTCATGATCAGCCTAGTGTACTCGCAGCTGAGTTTCACACAGGAAATCATCATCTGTGCCAAAATCTGCAGTCTGTATCTTTTGTCTTTTCACAGAACATGGAGATTATTGAAGACAATTTTATAACTGGCCTCATAAACTCATGTTTTATCAGACCTGTGCTTGCAAGCATTTCAGTTTATGGAAGACATAACATTTGTAATATCTGGTACCAGGCTAAGTTTAGATTTATAATTTCTTACTTGTGGGGAAACTAGCAATGCCCCCCCCCCAAAAAAAAGCATTAAACAACCTTTCTCCACATTTCTTTGGTGAAAATTTGCAAACACCCATCCAGTTATCCAGACTGATGGTAAAGGTTGCTATATAAGTGATCTGTTTGATAGGTAAGTGCAATCTATTCCAGAAAGAGAGGATATTTTGGGTTGTGTATCTCATGTGCCATCTGGTGATGTTGATGTGACGGTGTATGCATAGGTCTCTAGAACAGGTGTTTGCTTTACCACTTGTTCTGTGTAGGTGAAGGAGTTTAAAGATTACTGGGTCATTCATTGCATGGAGTTTTCTTTTTTTGTGAGGCACATAGAGGTGTCTAAAAAACTGGTTTAGGTTCTTGAGGAGGTGCATGTCAAAGGGTATATTATATTCAATGATGGGCCTAATAAGGGATGAATAAAGTAGAACTATAACTTCTTTGGACATTGAGGAAGTGCCACAAAGGATAAGCTGTGCAAAGCAGAAAGATTTTCTAACCACCGCAGAGACATGATGGTCAAAGGAAAATCTTATCAACAAATGTATTCAAGTCCCTGATGACTGCGTCGATTTTAAATGGAATGTTATCTATATGGTGTAAGCAGTACTGATGCTATATTTACCAAAGTAAACTGTGCTACATTACTTACTGTTGAGAATAAGCCAATGATTACTACACCAAACATTTGTTTGTTCCAGCCCCTGCTGGATAATTTCAGCATCAGAATGTTATTTGATAACTGCCCCCTGTTTGCAGTTGTCTCAGACTCCCTTGATATCAGGTTTTAAGTGACATAAATATATATGAACAGAGTGGACCCTGGACAGAGCATTTTGAGACACCACTAGTAACATTTTTCTGTCTGAAATAATACCCCCAACCTTAACAGTATGGTGGGTCTTTTTAAATAGCCAGTTACCAATCCAGAAAACTATGTATACACTAATGCTGAGCTGGGAGATTTTGCCAATAATCCCAGCATGGGAGATAGTGTCAAAGGCATTAGCAAGGTCTTAATAAGGAGTGTCAAGTGTATATCCCTTATCTGTGGTCTCAGTAACCCTTTCAAAGACCTCATTCAGGTTGTGCAGGCATGATTTGCCTTTTACAGAGTTAAACTACTGTGTATCCAAGGATATAAGGTCCTCTTTTGAGTTTGCTTGCTTCAGTTACTGTCTCTTTTTTCCCTCTTGTATATATGCAGGAAGATCCTAGGGTAATTAATAAGTAACATTCTCTTAGCAGCTGTGTAGAGTGTTGCTCTTAAGGAATCCTTACATATTTTGTCCAACTAATGCCTTGTGTATACAGATATATTATGTACCAGGTAAACATTTTATTCTCACTTATTCTTAACAGTTAAATAAGAGTTTCATTTAAAGGGTCATGCTAGCATCTCACATGTTCCAGCAAGTACAAGTTTTCTAACATTGCCTTATAATGCTGTTTATTAGTTCAGCTATATAATACTGTTTATTAGGTCAGCTGTAATGCATTACAAAACCTTGCAAATAATGCTAGTGAGACTAATAGGCCTATAATTCCCAGGGTACCAGCATTGTGCAAGGTGTCCATAGCTGCCATTCACCACTTCTCAAGGACATAACTAAGGGACAGATACAGATAGAAGAGGTGATGGAAGAGTTGGGCGAGATTTTACACTTCTCACCAAGCACCCAAGGATATTTTCATGACCCATGGAAGTAGGGCTTTTAATTTTGGAAAGTGTCAAAAGTGTTTGGTCTTGGCAGGTGGAGTGAAGATGGAAGATAACTTATCCGCAAGCATATTAGCAATATCCTTGGTGTCAGTGAAGAGGTACCACTGGAGATAATGTCAGTACAGAATTGAAGGTTACTTACAAGCTTTCTAATACAGCTGAAGAAGGCCTTATGGTTATCTTTTGAATTGGTTATAATCCTAAGTTTCAACAGCCACTAAGTTTGTTTACATTTTCTAAAGGAAGTTTGACAGACTTGTTTACTAGTTTTAAATCTCTTTTGTTATGATGAAATGGACATCTTTTAGGAATGACTAGGTGCTTTTTCTTTTTATTATAGAGTTTGTTGATGTGTTATTCACATCATTTGGGCTTAGTTCTAAACTTGTTATGCTTACTACGGACTGGTAAAGATGCCTTAATAGATGTAGCTAAGGAGGGAGTAAAAAGACTTGCTGGAGAGCTACCCCATTTGTGATAGTCAGTACAATCAATAAATAGTACACAACTGGTCTTGGAGTAATCCCTGAATACAGACGAGTTATTACAAACTTTAAAGCAGGTTTTAATAGAGATCACTGTGCGATGGTCAAAATTTTCCTGGGAGGGAGCTAACAAGCAGTGTTGTGCAGTGAAGAGAAATGTTTGTTTGGACAGGATCAGGAAGATTAACATCTCTGGTGTGTAGATGAGCAATATGGTCAACTGCATTAGCATTTATGAACTCCAAACGTTTCTGGGCATACTTTCTGGCAATAAATGTTTGCTGGTTTGTATAGGTAGTTGGACACACATAAGAATGGTACTTGGTTTGACTGCTAACTTTTCTGTTTTTTGTTTTTGTTTTGTTTTTTTCTTGGTTATAATGTGATAATTTTATGGACTGTAACTAGTATGTCAACCAGTTTTTTTTTTTTGTTTTTTTTTTTTGTGGAAGAGTTCTTACCCTCTGTTTCAATGGTCCCAGCACAGATACTTCCAAGAGCAGCTAATAAGAATTTCCAGGGCTTGTTATAACAGTCTACTTTAGTTGCTGGAATTTTCTCAAACATTCCCGGGATAGCAACCTCTCTTGCAGTGAGACCTGGCCATTGTTTATTGATGCCCCATAAGTGAACAGTCTTGGACCATTTTATTTGGATGATGTTCCTGATGTGGGGATCCCCTGTCTGTTTCATCTCGAAACACAAGTTCTAGTAAATTCTTTCCAATTATCCCTGCACACAGTGGAAAGGGCAGGAATGTGTTTATCCAGAACTGGAGCTGGAAGCTGCTTTATGCTTTTCATACATTACTTCTGATAAAGCTAATGCAGAAAGTCATATCCCACTAGGGTAAGGCCATTGGTAGTGACTCTGCATTTGGTTCACATAACTGTGGATACCACTGCTGTGGCAAATTCAGCTGCAACCTCCTCTCAAGCTGCCCCTGGCAAAGCATTTGTTGCAATACCCTTCTGGGAGAATATATATACCAAAACCTTCACGCTCTAAAGTCAGCAGCTTGGCTGCTCATTTCTAATAATGAATAGAGACCAAGGATTTTCTTGCAAGTTGGTAGGTATTCTGTCATCTTGCAAAAAAAAAAAAAAGAAAGAAAAAACATCCACCTAAAAACATATCAGGTAAATGGAAGAGATGCCTAATCTTGGCTACATTACTTAATGTTGATCCATTTAAAGCAGTTTTTAATTTTTATTTGGTGGTGGTTGGAAATAGGTATTCAAGAGTCAACTTTTCATCAGTTAAGGTTCATATGACTGTTGTATCTAACTTTATAGCTAGGTAGGCTGTCTTCTTTAGTCTCTCCTAAGGTCTGAGAATCCTTGGATGTGCTTTCAACTGCTTCCTCCTGTCAGGGCACTGGTTTCTCCATATAATCTTATACTTTGTTCTGGGAGAACATATCATTTTTCTGTATGAATGGATATTTTCTGCAGATTTGAAGTTTGTGTTATAGAAGATCCTCTTGGCTTAATCGAGGAGGACTTCTGAATTGCAGGCATTGGGTGTCTGCCCTCCATACCTGATGTTTCACAGGAAAGGAGTGTCCTTGAGGATCAGTCTATCATTTTTGACTAAGGTCATGAGTAACATAAATCTTAATCACTCTACTCTGAGCTTTCTGTTTTTGGGGAGGGACTGTTAAGAAATTGTGCCACATTATGTGAACCAGGCCAAAACATTTAGGAAAAATAACCGGTTATTCATTTCCTTTGCCTCCCAAAAACCAGGGAAGATGGTAACAAAGCTGTCTTTGGCTTGCTGGGTGCCAAACTGCATTTTTCCTCTTCCCGTAGTATGAGGAGTAGCTGCTACATCTGCGTACATTCATTCCACTAGAGCTATAGCTGCCTCATTGGCTTTTTCCTCACAGCATTCTTGTATGACACTTTATATAACTCCATTTTCATTCTCACTTAACACCTTAGTGAAGACACTATGCTTTAGACATTGTTTCTTGGTCTAGTTCTTCCTCATAGGCCAATCACCGTGGAGGACTAGCTAGGAACCCTGTCCCTGAAATTGTCTTAGACTGATATGAAGGTTTATACTTACCATAACAGTAGATCTGTTTGGAGAATTTCATATTTGCTTACCACCCCTCCTTCCATTCCCCTGTTTGAATAGGTGAAGATTAGTTGGCTGATTTCCATCTGTTTATTAATTGTTAGCTTGGTGAGAACCTGGAGAATGGAGGAAAGAGGTGCAGGGTGTCATGGGAAAAGTGCAGATGTAGCCTGCGAAATTTGTTCATAGGTAAGTACTGGGCTAGCTGCCCTTGTGGGCCGTTTTAAGCCTAGTCAGTTTCTCTCAAATGTGACAAAGATGAAAATAAAACCCTGTACCTTGTTTCTTTAAGGAGAACACCTTAACCACTATTCTAACCCCCAACCTGCTAAAGATAACATGCATTGCATGCCAAATGCTGGAGGTTAATGTGTGAATTCTGTCGATTAACTGGTTTGGTGTGCAAGCTGAAGGCCTGTTAACTGTCAAGGGGCTTCATGCCCTGGTTCCAGTGTTGAAACTTAGTTTTACATGTATTTATCTAGTTCCTTCTTCTTCTTTCGGCTGCTCCCGTCAGGGGTCGCCACAGCAGATCAACTGTTTCCATTTCTTCCTGTCCTCTGCATCTTGCTCTGTCACACAAACCACCTGCATGTCCTCTCTCACCACATCCATAAACCTTATCTTAGGCCTTCCTCTTTTCCTGTTGCCTGGCAGCTTCATCCTTAGCATCTTTTTCCCAATCCCTCCTCAGCACATGTCCAAACCAACGTAATCTTGCCTCTCTGGCTTTGTCTCCAAACCTTCCAACCTGGGCTGACCCTCTAATATACTTATTCCTAATTCTGTCCATCCTCGTCACACCCAGTGCAGATCTTAACATTTTCAACTCTGCCACGTCAAGCTCCGACTCCTGCCTTTTTGTCAGTGTCATTGTCTCCAACCCATATAACATAGCTAATCTCACTACCCTCTTGTTGACCTTACCTTTCACTCTTACTGGTACTCGTCTGTCACAAATCACTCCTGACACTCTTCTCCACCCACTCCATCCTGCCTGTACTCTCTTCTTCACCTCTCTTCCACACTCAACATTACTCTGAACTGTTGATCCCAAGTATTTAAACTCATCCACCTTCGCCACCTCTACTCCCTGCATCCTCACCATTCCTCTATCCTCCTTCTCATTCACACACATATATTCTGTCTTAGTCCTGCTGACCTTCATTCCTCTTCTCTCTAGAGCATATCTCCACCTCTCTAGGTTCTCTTCCACCTGTTCCCTACTCTTACTACAGATCACAATGTCATCTGCAAACATCATAGTCCAAGGGGACTCCTGTCTGATCTTGTCTGTCAACCTGTCCATCACCATTACAAATAAGAAAGGGCTCAGAGCTGATCCTTGATGTAATTCCACCTCCACCTTAAATGCATCCGTCACTCCCACCGCAGACCTTACCACTGTCACACTACCCTCGTACATATCCTGTACCACTTTTACATACTTCTCTGACACTCCCGACTTCCTCATGCAATACCACAACTCCTCTCTAGGCACCCTGAGATATGCTTTCTCTAACTCCACAAAGACACAATGCAACTCCTTCTGACCTTCTCTGTACTTCTCCATCAACACTCTCAAAGCAAACATCACATCTGTAGTGCTCTTTCCTGGCATGAAACCATTCTCCTGATCAGTAATCATCACCTCCCTTCTTAACGTAGCTTCCACTACTCTTTCCCATAGCTTCATACTGTGACTGATCAATTTAATCCCTCTGTAGTTACTACAGCTCTGCACATCACTCTTATTCTTAACAGTCTGTACCAAAACACTTTTTCTCCATTCCTCAGGCATCCTCTCACTTTCCAAGATTTCATTAAACAATCTAGTTAAAAACTCCACTGCCATTTCACCTGAACACCTCCATGCTTCCACAGGTATGTCATCTGGGCCAACAGCCTTTCCATTCTTCATTCTCTTCATAGCTATCCTTACTTCCTCCTTGCTAATCCACTGCACTTCATGATTCACTATCTGCACATCATCCAACTTTCTCTCCCTCTCATTCTCTTCATTCATCAGCCACTCAAAGTACTCTTTCCATCTCCTCAACACACTCTCCTCACTTGTGAGTATGTTTCCCTCATTATCCTTTATCACCCTTACCTGCTGCACATCTTTACTAGCTCGGTCCCTCTGTCTAGCCAATCAGTACAGGTCCTTTTCTCCCTCCTTAGTGTCCAACCTTTTATACAACTCGTCATACGCCTTATCCTTAGCCTTCACCACCTCTCTCTTTGCCATGCACCTCATCTTATACTCTGTCTACTTTCTTCATCTCTCTGACAACCCCACTTCTTCTTCTTCACCAACCTCTTTCTGTGTATACTCTCCTGTACTTCTTCATTTCACCACCAGGTCTCCTTGTCCTCCTTCCTTTTTCCAGATGTCACACCAAGCACCTTTCTAGCCATCTCTCTTACTTGCTCTGCTGTAGTCACCCAGCTATTCGATAACTCTTCACTGCCACCCAGTGCCTGTCTTAACTCTTCCCTGAACATCACCTCACAATTACCATTTTTTTCAATTTCCACCATTTGATCCTTGGTGCTGCCCTCACACTCATCCTCCTCTTCTTGATCACCAATGTCATCCTACAAACCACCATCCTATGCTGCCTAACTAACTATTCCCCTGCCACCACTTTACAGTCTCCAATCTCCTTCAGACTGGCCCTTCTACATAAGATATAATCCACCTGTGTGCATCTTCCTCCACTCTTGTATGTCACCCTATGCTCCTCCCTCTTGTTAAAATACGTATTCAACACAGCCATGTCCATCCTTTTCGCAAAATCCACTACCGTCTGACCTTCTGCATTCCTTTGCTTAACACCATACCTACCCATCACTTCCTCATCCCCTCTGTTCCCTTCACCAACATGCCCATTGAAATCTGCTCCAATCTCCAGTCTCTCACCCTTGCATACAGTCATCACCACTTCATCCAACTCACTCCAAAATGTTTCTTTCTCATCCATCGCACACCCAACTTGTGGAGCATATGCACTAACAACATTCATTATTACACCATCAATTTCCAGCTTCATAAACATCACTCTATCTGACACTCTTTTCACCTCCAAAACACTCTTACCATACTGTTCCTTCAGGATAATGCCTACGCCATTTCTACTCCCATCCACACCATGATAAAACAATTTGAACCTGCCTCCGATACACCTAGCCTTGCTCCCCTTCCATCTGGTCTCTTGCACACACAATATACCAACCTTCCTTCGGTCCATCATATCAGCTAGCTCTCTCCCTATACCAGTCATACTGCCAACATTCAAAGTTCAGACCCTCACTATCACAGTCCTAGCCTTTATCTGCCTTCAGCCATGCCTTCTGCCTCTTCTCCTCCTCCTTCGGCCAACAGTAGCCCAATTTCCGCCAGCACCCTGTTGGCCAACAGTACTGGTGGTGGTCGCTGTTAACCCGGGCCTCGACCGATCCGGTATGTATATGTGTACTTTTGTCTGCATGTATGATTTGGCAAAATTTTATTCAAGGAACATGAAGCTAGCAAGTACGACTGGTGCCCGGCAACCAAGCCTGTATGACCAAAATAAAGAAAATAAGCCAGCACCACGAGTGGATCAAGAAGTAGTTTAATACACTGAAACTAGACCGGTTCCTCAGTAGGAAAGCTAAATAGCTGAAACCGGTCTAGTTTCAGTGTATTAAACTACTTCTTGATCCACTCGTGGTGCTGGCTTATTTTCTTTATTTTGGTCATGCAAAATTTTATGCCAGATGCCCTTTCTGATGCAACCCTCCCCATGTATCCAGGCTTGGGACCAGCACAAAGAAATGCACTGGGTTATGCATCTGGGTTATGTATTTATCTAGTTCCTTAAAGTTATGAATTGACGGACTGAATTTAACTGAGAGGGGAAGTTTATGCCACAGGCATGGAAGCCACATTTCATGGTGTGGTCGACACTCATTTTTGCTGAGGATATTTGTGCTCTTGTTTCAGGTTAGCAGCAGAGGATTCTAAGCAAATATGAAGGGTGGACCTTTAATGCTATGCATATCGGATAAAGATCATTAAGGTGATAACATGTAGAAATGCGAGGGAGGGTTGCTTTAGTACTTCAGCTTAAGACAAATCTCAAAATCTTTCTATCCCTTTTGTGAGAAATCTTTAAACCTTCTCTAATTGCTCTAAGTAACATGTGAGTATGTAATGGAGGATGGATGGTGCAGTGTCCTGCAGTTTGTCTGACAACAGCTGCATAAAGAGGACAGACAGTTTTCTGGCACAGTTGCCAACCCCATGGGGGTCAGGTTGGTAGTGCCTCATGCTTTGCAAATGATAGTGACTTTACATACAATCAGATGAAAGGCCTTCATTTACAGAGACTCCAAGAGCTTCAACTATCTTGTTAGCTTTATAACTTTTGGCCATCAGTAATGTATAAAGCGGGTTAGGTCAAAGTGCCAGAATGTTACTTTTTTTGACATGCAAGCAAGGTCATTTCTGTTGTAGCACAACTATTTCTGTTGTACCTCTTGTATAGTTTTAAGTGCTGTCTGAAGGAAGGTGGTGTTACTAGGGTTAAAGACGATGCTTTCAAGTTTAAAGTCATATATATATTTAGTAAGCCAGACATTGGAGTTAGTATTGAATGTGAGAAAAAGATGCCAAAAAAGAAGTGGCCCCAAGACTGTCTTGCGGGATCCCACTGTTGACAGGGTGGGAGAGGACAGGAGTCCTCCTATTGTTACCTGTTGTGTATGACCAGTGTTGCCAATCATGGACACAGTTTTTATAGCTTAATGTATGTCTGGATCCCTAAGTTTATGATTCTGTCATGGAGTATACTGTCATATGCTCTAGATATATCAAGCTGTATGGACAGGTGAATTTTCATCCAGATTGGTGGTCTCACACTCAGATTAAGTGTTAAACACACAAAATCTGCATTTGATAAAACCATTCTCCAAGCAGAGCTAGTGTGATGGTAAGTACATGACTTTCATTTTTATCCTGCTTTGTGTTCTTGAAGAACAGGGACTACTTACAGTGCTTTTTTGTGTCAATAGTTAACCACAAACATGTGGTAAGTTAACAAATAGGCTTAAACGCATATTATTTGCAAGTGCACTGCAGAATCAAACTTTGATTTCAGGGATCATCCATCGTGCTCACAGCTTATTCTATGACTTGTGTATATGCCAATGGAACAAAATATACTTTAATATAAATATGCTCTAAATTTGGCAAATTTGTTTGGGGCCTTGTTTTGGATGTGTTGTATTTTGCACTAAGCTGTTGTAAAACAAAAATCCTTCATAAGGTTAATCTGTTTTCCGTAATGCAGTATTATTTGTTAGCATATATAGATAAGTATTCTGGAGACATGTATCACTCCACTTTTGGCTTTCACTGTAAAGCTTACTAGGGAACTGTGGAGTTTAATTCTTAGCCAGAAATTTTCAACAAGCTGAAAACTGGATACTAGGGTTACTGAGACTAGTTTCTTTGTTTTCCTTCTTTGATTTTGCATGCTTTCTTCAGCAGTTGTCCCATTTTTCTCTGTTGTGTGTATGCAGGAAGTTCCTAGAATAATTACTGCATAACATTCTCTTGGTAGCTGCTCTTAAAGATTTTGCCCAACTAGGGACTTGCATATACAGGTATATTATGCACCAGATAAACATTTTATTTTACTGTTAAGAATAAATGAGAATATGTTTCATTTAGAGGGACATGCTAGCATCTTGCATGTTCCAGCAAGTGCAGGTTTTCTAACACTGACTTATAGTAATATTATTCAAGGAATGAAACATACTGATAGGTTTCCAGCTGATCTAAGATGTCAAACAAGCCACTATTTGCAGACCAGTAAAGGGATGGTGGCAGGATGTGTTTTTTTTTTCTTTGGCATTTATCATTTTTGTAGTTTTCATGCCTCTTCACAATCACGCAGATGGGCATACAGATGTATATTGGCACATAAAGACCTAGTAATAATTTCAACCTACAACTGAAGCTTCTGGTTTAACATCATACTGACTAACATCCTGCTCTTTTCCCTTTTAGGTTTGAAGTTTTTTTATGCAAGTGATTTGAGTTATTTTGTGTTTCCATCCTTTTTGCTGCTGTTTTTCTTCCTTTAACTCCAGTACTAAATACACTAATCCACTAAACCATCAGTACCACACAAACATAGAATTTTCCCTTGGGTTTTCATACTTCCTCCCCAACAAGTTTTCTAGTCATTGCTTAAGATCCCTCTCTTTTTTTTTTTTTTCATTTCCTTTGTGGCTGAGCCCCATGCCAACACAATAAAGATGGTAGTACTGATGCTGCAATCAGATTTTATTGCAAACAAGTGAAACATAAAAGAACCATAACGCGGCCATCAACAAATATCAAAACGTTGAACCACCAAGTACAGGCAGCATGGCAGAGAGCACACGCTCATATCCTAGACAAACTCTGAACCAACCCCAATATCAGTAACATTTAAACCAATAAATACTGGCAGAGTGGATTATGGGTACCTCAAGTATCCTAGCCAAAACAGCAACATTATGGCAGTGCTCACTAACTGCAACCCAACACTTCCATCAAAAGTGTAAGGCACCACTCAATCTTTATAAAACAGCAGGAAAGAAGGAAGGGGTGAGGGAAGAGGTATTCAGAAGAGAAGAGCCTCCTCCTACCACCCCCAGTAAATGAATAACCAGTACTATACCAGTGGAGGGTGGCATGGCAAGCTCCTATCCTCAGTGCCTGAGAGCTTAAGCTTATCTTATCCTACTGATATATATCTAGCCCTCTCCCATCCCCTAACACTCAAATAACTCCCTTCCTGACCCAGGACCTACTCATTTATCTGATTCCCTTATTCTATCCTTATTCCCCACCTTCTCTCTAGCTATCATAAAAATGGCCAATTCCACCCTACCCCTGGTAAAAGTTCAGGAATAAAAGTGTCTACAAGGCAAAATTAATTTGCCAACCCTGTGACCAACCCAGAAAATATGGAAGCATAGACAGTGTGACTGGAGTTTACAACAAACAATTGATAACACGAAGAACCATTTCTCAATTCAGATATGAACCATCAACAAATATTATCAATACATTCCGCCACCAAGTAGAAGCAACATGGCAGAACAATCTCCTCCATACCCTAATCAAACTAGGAACCAACACAGATATTAGCAACATTCAAGCCAAAGTAGAATGTTCACCTTAATATCCTAAATAGCAGAGTTATGATCCTTCTCACTAAGTAGTGACCAAGTCCCTCTACCAGCTAACTTCTCTAACTAAGCTACCTCACACTGCTTATAAACGAGTGGAAAGGAAGGGGAGGGAAAAGTAGGGATGATTCCTTCTTCTACCCACCAGACTGGCTAAAAAGAAACTTCTCCTTCCACTTCTTTCATTAACATACTAACCAGTATAAATCCCTAACTACTTGTACCTTCAATAAATTTAAAAATATTTTTAAAAAATTTGAGACATCCTATGAATTGTTGCATCTTCCTGACAGAACTGTCATCAATACTTTTGTGTTCCATGTAAAAAGAACAACATTTGTTTATTTCTTATTTCTGTACTCATTTTGCCACATGCTCATATGTTTGCCAACAGTCAAGCCTCCCTCAGAGTATCTAAACCTTATTCTTTCCTCTGTAATAGAAGTGAGAGCCAGCAGTAGGGACATCATCCAGATGACTATGGAGGTGTTTTCTGCCCCTGTTGGCATCCTGGCAATAAGTGCATTGTGTTAGGGCCTTGCTCTTGCTCCTGGTTTCATTTGGATACACATCACCAGGGAGCACCCTACACACACACACACACACACACACACACACACACACATTTGTGTGTGCTTCCACTCTCAAGCTATGAAATCTATCATCATAGGCTTGAGATCACTGAGACCATGTCCTCAGTCCTGTTCATTTTGATGCTGTGCAAGTTTACACTTTAATGGTTGCAGGTAGTCAGTTGGAACAACTACTCTCTCCACACAGGATGAGCAAACTGGTGCTAGATACCCACTGTTATCCCACTTCTTCCATTGCCTGAGACACTTATCGAACTGTAGTCATCTAGGTCATGATGAGGGGCATAGAGTGACATAGACTGAAATGGATACAGAGAAATTCACATTTATTTGGTAGATAATAAAAAAATGCAAAATTTCAAATGTGTAATATTGCATAAAAGCACATAGCTTACAAACAAATTGCAGAAGATACTGGAAAAGTGGCATCATAGTGAATAAAACTGGTGTTAATCATATCATGTATATTATTAGATATATTTAGTGTTGCTAGGATTATAAATAAACAATATGTTTTATTTCTATATTTTCTGTATTTTTTACACTTTTGATTGAAAATGCAGCAAGAAATGAAGTTAGTCACATTTTAAAAAACTTAAACATTTTTGTGGGGGCAAAACCAGTCAAACCTCTCGTGCAAGAGCTTGTGCCCCCTACTATTTATCTAGAGAACACTCAGCTCACTGCACACTGAATAAATGAGATAACCCTTTTACATTAACAGCTTCCACTGAATTTATTTTTTGACACCCTGTTCAAGATTGTCCATATGCCCCAAAAATTTAATAAGTTTAATAAAATAAACTAAATAAACTAATTTCTGAGATATTTAGTTGGTTGATTCACTGAAGAAGAATATCTGTTTGAAAGCAACTTCTTTGGTCAACTTGCTAGTTCATTGACTGTGATTACAGTTTAACTGTTCACTGAATAGTGCAATAGTCGACTGTAGCACTTACAAAGCTATTTATCATTGTTAGCAGTTGTGTAAGAAAAATTAGTACATGTAATTAAGGGTACTCTGAGGACTAAGGAACCATATGATTCATAGGTTTATACTAGGCAAACGACCACTAGGGCTTTTATAATCCTAGCCATGCAACCCAAATGTGTCCCATTAGTTGTATCTTAGAGCTATTGTATTTTAGGTGTTATTTGAAGGGATCTTTGTTGGTTTGGACATGATTTAATGACTGCCTCTGTCCATAAGAGAAATAGGCACCAGACCACTTGTGAATTTTTGATTATACATCCATTGGTCGAGGTTACACTTGAATAAGGTTAGGAAAGGACTCTGATTTGTACAGATGGGAGAGCCTCTTCCAGAGAATAGGAATTCCTTAAGATACATATCTGTCCCTGCAACATGTCCTGTTAATATCACAAGGAATGTTTAGGTCCTTAGATCTTGTAGTTTTAATGCTGATCATTTTGTGGATATGCAAAAGGTCCATCAGAGTGGAATCCAAGGGTACCCTGTAGGCTGTAGTCTATAAGAAACAAAATATAGAGACAGAGCTTTGAGACCGTCCACACAGGACATTGTGTTTACTCCCTATGTTCTTTTTGTGAGAAACCTTTGCAGATATTCCAGTTGTTGTATGTGCCTGGTCAGGTACATACCAAAGGGGACAGTTATACTCAGTGATGGGTCTAATGAGGAATGAGTAAAGTGGGGCATAATGACTTCCCAGGCCCTAGATACCATGCTGTTGCTTATAATATGAGCGACATAGAATGAATTCCTTACTACCTGGGACACATGTTGACTTGAAGGACAGGTTACTATCTGTGTGTGTTATCAATCTATGTTTCTATGTATGTTTGCTCAACCAAAAAGACCAAACTATTACTTTTTCCCCCAAAATGCTTCTCTCATGAAAAAACAAAATTTAAAGTCATCTACCTTGATAATACAACCATTGAAGTTACTTTTCACAGCAAACTATTAGGGGTGATAGAGGACTATATTCTTACATTCAACCTGCATATACAAAAATGTGCAAG
Organism: Protopterus annectens; assembly: GCF_019279795.1. Lineage (NCBI taxonomy): Eukaryota > Metazoa > Chordata > Ceratodontiformes > Protopteridae > Protopterus > Protopterus annectens. The sequence goes on along the minus strand of NC_056739.1, from coordinate 1,585,225,519 downwards.
AAAAACTCATCAAAAACTAGGAATGCTTTACAGAGCCAATACCTTTCTCACCAAGGCAAATAAAATTACACTTGCCACTACTCATCTCCTGCCCACTCTTCTTTATGCTGCTTCCATCCTTACTAACCTCCAGGCTTCCCAAAAATTAAAACTTGAACAATGCTATAACAAAGTTGCTAAATTTACAGCAGATACCCTTTCAGAACCCACCACTATATAACACTGAAAAGCCTAAATTGGTTAGAACTGCCACATCAACTAACATATACACATCTTCTTACCACCTATAAAATTATCCATCTGCCTGTCCAGCACTAAAAAACGTTCTACACAAGGTGTTTCAATCTATATTAGAGATAAATTCACCATCCGTCTAGACTGGACAATTCCATGAAATTACTCCATGTCCAGGTTACAATGAGTAAGACCCCCCCCCCCCATTCAAGTCATAGCCAGTTATAGATCCTCCTCCATGGCTCAGGACACCCTGAAGCCTGTTTGACAAAACTGGAGACAATCCAAATTTTGCCAAACACACTGGTTATGGGGGATTTCAATTATCCCACCATTAACTGGGAAACCTAAGCTAGCCCTAACTCTCTACAGCAAAAGTTCATTGACTTTGTTAATTAAAATGCCCTGGAGCAAATTGTTCATACCCCGACAAGGGGAACAAGCATTCTGGATCTGGTCCTCACCAACATGTCAAACATGCACTGCTGCAACTATCAGACCCTCATTAGATAAAACTGGCCACAAATCAGTCACATTCAAGCTGGCACCAGCACCAGAACTCACAAAGGGTGAAATCAGACTAAAAAAGTTCACCAAGGCAAACTATACCCTCCTATGTGAAGGTATAAATACATTCCAAGCCCCACCCCAAGCTGGAAATGTTAACTACACCAAAGCTTACACTAAAGCCCAGTACAGTCACTTGCATAAGTGTATAAACTCAGCAGTACCAGAACGAATCAAAGCCAGAGCCCCAAGTAAAAACAAACTGCCATGGTGGACATCAAGCATCAACAAACTTTACAATAAATGCAAAAATGTGCTGTCCCAGAATATAAAGGCCCCAACAATGGAAAAGCACCCTCCTACGCTCAACAGACAAATAAGACACCTTGTCAAATCCTCCAAGGATTCCTTTTCGAGAAACTTAGCAAGTACTGCCAGGGATAACCATAAGGCCTCTTACAACTATGTACATAACCTAAAGGGCAGAACCCAAGCATGTGCAGAATTAATGGCCAATGGTATCTCACACATTGACCCCCACAGCGATAGCAAACCTGCTAGTGGATAGGTTTGGTGAAAATTACACTCCCTTATCCCCTAAAAACTTACAACAAACCTTCCCCCAACCCTCCACCCCACCCTACATATCTGAAGAGCAGATCCTCAAAGCCTTGTCCAAGGCAAAAAATAAAGCCTCTATGGGACCAGACAACATCCCAAGCTATCTTCTGAACAGGCTAAAATATGAACTAGCATACCACTAAGTACCCTTTTCAGTCATAGCCTAACCACAGGCTTTGTTCCTGCAGAATGGAGAACAGCAAGAGTTATTCCTCTCCACAAAAGTGGCCTAGAAACAGACCCTGGGAATTACAGACCCATAAGCCTGACCGGTCTCATCTGTAAGGCCATGGAATGTGTCATTATGGACCTCATAAATTAGACATAGGTGTCCTCCAAACACATGATCCTACCCAGTTTGGCTTAGTGAAGGGCAGATCCTGCCTGTTAAATCTGGTGGATTTCTTTGAAAATGTGACCAAGGCCATTGATGAGGGCAGCACACAACATACCTTAAATGCTTTCAATGCAATCCCACATTCAGGCATTACCAGTAAACTTGGCAAACTGAATGTAAACCCCTCTGTTGTAAGATGGGTTGCCAACTGGCTCAGAGACCAGACACACACTATCAAAGTTGGTTATTCCACATTAACCAGCAGACCTGTTAGCAGTGGGGTGCCACAGGGGTGACTGACTCATCTTTGTTTGGTATACGTTTTTCAGAAGTTCAGGTCAAAACTAAGGGGTTGTGGCTGGCCAAGTCTGCAGACAACTGCAAACTAGGTGCAATCATTGAATCCGCAAATGATGTCAGTATACTCCAAGAATGTCTCATGCAGACCAACGACCGGTGTATTAGTCACAATCTCAAATTGAATGCAGAGAAATGCATCATCATTCCCTTCACACTATCAGATCAACAACAATATCCTAAGTACCCATGAAGTGGTAAGGGAGCTGGGATCTCATGTTGACTGCAACCTTAACTTCGATCACCATGTGTCTACTGTAGTAAGGAAAGCTTTCTATATGGCACACTTGATTAGTAAAGGTATTGCCTCAAGAGCAAAAGAAGTTATAACCCACCTATACTCGGCATTTATCCAGCCCATAATTCAGTATAACATCCCATTTGGCATGTACTGTACTAAGCACCTACAGCAATTAGAGAGACCTCAGTGGTTTGTAACAAAGAAGATCCAGGGGCTCCAGCATGTGCCTTACACAGACCGACTAATGTCCCTCTCACTATACTCCATATTGTATAGACTTCTTAAGGAAGACTTATGCCTGGCCTGCAGAGCAATTCAAGACCCAAACCTAATGAACTTGCTGCATATCCGTAAATCAAATGGGACTAGGGCTACCTGTTTCAGGGACCTAAATATGGCCTGTGACTTAAATAGGATATGCTGAAGGGACAGATTTATCTCCCAGTAGCTACCACATCTTTGAAACAGACTCGTGAAATGGAGCACCTCTGTGACACTGTTCAAGAGAAACCTGGACTAGTGGATGTGGCACCGTATATGCTTACCGGGGATAGAGACCACAACCCTCCTGGACATAGGTAGTCATTACTAAATGCAATCTTGGGTATTGACTAGCATTTCTATAGTATTACATTGGGATGAAATGGGTAGACATAAAATGACCTCCAGGTCGATAGCCTGTTAATCTCCTATGATCCTGTGTTCCCAGTCAGTCATTATGATCCAGTGACCAAAAGCTGTCTACAAACCTAGCAAATCTGCTGGGCATTGTCTGTACTCGTACAAGGTTCCTAAAGACTAGAACTCCTTCCCTGTATCCATCAGGTCTATACCCTCCCTCCCATATTTCAAAATCACTTTGAAAGTCCTAGCTAAAATCTGTCTCTGTTTTTGTTCAAAACCCGGATAAACTATATCCCTAAATGTGAGCAAGTACCTTTTCATTCATTGTAGCTCCTTATTCTCCCTTCTTCACTTAGTTCCCTACTGCAATCTAATTTTCTACCATGACTTTCTCTCTAAACATACCAAAAGCTTGTTTCTCCCTCACTTATAGGTTCATAGGTAGGTACTAGGCTATTGGCCCAAGGGCCTACATAAGCCTAGCCAACAAGGTTCCCTGGCTTACGCCACCCAAGAAAGTTATTTTCCTGTGCCACTGTTGAGCAGAGACACAGAAGTGATCCGGTTTGTATTGGACTAACTTACCTTAAATTTTTATAAAAGTTGTCTAAACTTTTTTTTGATATTAAATTGTCATATACAAACTTTCTCTTGATATTAAATTGTCATATACCTTGTATCCATTCTTAAGCAATGCTTTTATATTATGTCTAATTTGTTATAACTATTTAAACTGCATATGTTATTGTTTTATTTTTGAAGACTGGAAAAGTATTGTTGTTAAACGTTTTGTAATAATTTGGAGCTTTTCTCCCCGGGCCTCTGCTGAAAATGGGTTTATATTCAGTCGGACTTTCCCGGTAATCAAATGTCAATAAATAAATAAATCCGTGATTAACGGATCTACTTTTGGTGGTATTTACTTGATGACACAGTTTCTCATGATGGCTGTCTTCCCAAAAGGTACAATTATGCATTTCTTGGCACAGAGTTTTAAGCCATGGCTTTGGCCCCATTCATTTCTCTGTGTTAGACCTTCTTGTAAGATGTTAGTGTCGGGGGGGGGGGTTGGGATTCTGTGACTGCTGCAAGTTTGCAGTCCTCTGTGAACTTGGTCAGCCAGAGGCCTTTGACATTGGTGTTGACTTCTAAGAATTTAAAGCCAAAGAGGAGCATGCCCAGGATGGAGACCTGAGGGTCACCACTGGTGACCAGTCTCTTTATAGAGATAGTCTCACCGATTCTAATTTCTTGGATCCTATTTTTCAGCCAACTAGCTACCCTTTGTGTTATGTAGTGGTTTATTACTAATACCATAAGTTTATTTAAAATGCCATAGTAGGGTATTGTATCAAATGCCTTAACCAGGTCATGGTTGGCAAGTATGCAGCACTGTACTGTCATCCATTGCCTTTGTGGCCCCCTTGAAGTAGTCTACCAGGTTTACTAGGCATGACCTGCCTTTGACAAAATCAAAATGTATTCAGACCAGTGACTGAAGCTTTCCTATGTCATTGTTAATCATTTACATAATAGCTCATTTCATGGCTTTGCATATAAAACTAGCCAGACTAATGGGGCTGGTCTGTAGTTCCCAGGATCCGTTGATGGTCTGCCCTTATGTATATGGATGACTGTTGCAACCCTCCATCCACATGGTACTAAGCCTGTTCTGAGATGGTTGTTGAGTAGTGACTCGAGTGGTCTTACTGCTCATATTTCAGGCTATTCAGAAAGCATCTTTGGTTAGATATTACTGGGGTCTGTAGAGGCTGTATTTTTGGCATTACAGAACACAGCCAAGACCTGCTTCCTATTTAGAGTATTAGGGGTTATGTTAGAAGGTATTTACTGGGGGTGGCTAGGATTGAGTGGAGGGGGTAAAGTTTGAGCTGAATTTGTCTCCAGCAGATTTGCTATATCGCCCAGCTAAATGAATGTGGCTCTGTAGAACACCAGATGTGAAGTTGTTCGATCTCGCCATTTGTTCTTACACATGGGCCCTCGGCTCCGAGTCAGCCACATTCCAAGCTCTGCATCTAAGAGAAGCTCGAGGCACAGTCCCTATCCCATGATCCCCTGCTGCTAACCCTCAGATCTAGTTTGCCACTGCAACAGGTCTCGTCGAGTGAGAGCTCGGGCCAGTATACTCTATATTTTTTCTACTTATATATACATATATTTTGCTAAAATTCTTAGATTGTTGAAGTTTTTTTATTGGATAGCATAGTTAGTATAGTATAGTTGTGTGTGTGTGTTTTAATTAGCGTTAGCTTGTTTGGGAGTGGCTGCCCCTAGACTTTAGGCCATTTTCCCCTTTTTCTGTCGGGGCTCTGGCAGAAACTGTTACTGATAATTCCCTAGTTAATCGATAGTTTCCTAATAGTTGTGTGTTTTCTTAGTGACAGTACATTTTATATATTTCTCTTACTTATATAAATACATATAGATATATATATATATATATATATATATATATACATAGCCTAATATACTTAGACTACTGTTATTATTATTAGGATTAGTGTGGTGTGCTTTTTACATATACAGTTGCATTTGCTTTTCTTTGAGAAAAAATGTCAGAAAAAGCCAAATCTGGCTTTAAACGTTGCCAGTGTGGGCAGAAAATGTCCATTACTGACGACCATGTTTTCTGCGTATACTGTCTGGGTCCTCTCCATCTTCAAGAAGATTGTTCCATCTGCCACTCGTTTAGTGGCAGAGTGATGATGGAGAGATGCAGGAAACTGGTTGAGAGAGGTCTCCTGAAGCTGGAGTTTCAGGAGACATTGGACAAGGCAGACCAGTTATCGAAGTCTTCGAAGGGGTCGAAGTCTTCGAAGGTATCGGAGCCCAGGTCTTCGGCTCCGAGTACCTCGTCTAAGATTCGGTTGCTGGCTCCACAGACCTTGGAGCTGAGCACCGAGATACTGCCTCGAGTCGAGGTCCAGGTCTTGGAGCCAGTATCAGAGGTACCCCCTTCATCGATCCTTTGCTCGGTGACATCTTCGGCCCCTTCGACCCATTCCTCCAGACTGTCTGACACCGATGTGGATCGAGTAGTGCAGAAACTGATGGAGAACATGGCCTTATCCAAACTGATTGCGGTTTTGTCCCAGTTGGTTTCGAAGCTTGAGACCCTTCCTGTCCCATCTCTTGATCCTCTTTTGAGACCCATTGAGTCATCGGAGCCGGGAGTCGAGGATCTGATGATCGTCGATCCACCAGGGCCGAAGCCTTCTTTAGTGCTTTCGGCTCCACTGACCTTGACACCCTCGGTACCCTTCGAGGGGTCTCGGAGCTGACTATCTCTCCTCGGTTCTGGGGGGGAGAGTCGAACCGAACTTTCGGTTCTGACTCTTCCCCTCGGTGCCTCGGCGCAGATTAGTTTGGCTCCGTCCTCTGGATCAGAGTCTGTGGTTCTGGGCCCGGGGAGGCCACCGTCTTATTCGGAACCGGTGGAGCCCTCGGCCCGGGGCTCCGGTGCTTTCGAGGCCATGAGGAAGGTCTTGTCTGGTAAGACTTTCACATCATCAGACTCTTCTTCTCCCTCCCCAAAGGGTCCATGTTCTGTCTCTGCACCACTGATCCTGGCCAAGCGTAGAGACCAAAGGCCTCAGTCAACCCCAGAGGGTGAACCTTGCTCCTCGGAAGCTTCACCAGATGCCCCCTCTGATGATGTCCCGAGGAAGAGGTTGTGCAAGAAGAGGCACATTGATTCCCCACAGGAATCTCTGACATCGGATACCGACTTGGATGAGTCAGAGGGGTCCCCACAGTCCTCTACTGAGGATGTCTCGTTTGCCGACATCCTTGAAATTCTCAAGCAGAGGGGTGACTGGCAGTCCCTTGCCCCCACTGAGGACGAGTCTGTGTTACTGAAGGCTTTTGGGGCTCAACCTTTCACCTCCTGGGTAACTCCGCCCTTCGATGAGTTAATGGAGTTAATAGCTCGAAGAGCGTGGGAGTCCCCTGACACGTTGGAACCAGTCCCTCGGAGGCCCAATAAGTACATCACTGCTCCACAGGATAAGGCGTACCTCACCAAAGGGGTCCCAGTTGACGCTATGGTGGTGGCGGCGGCCACCAAGAAGGAAATGTCTGAAGCATCTTCTTCTGTTCATCCTCATAATAAGGACTCCAGGACAATGGACAGGTACGGGAAGTACATTTTTAGTTCAGCGACGTTTTCCATGCGATCACTGAACTACCTCACTGATTTTACCCGTCTTCAGAGAGATCTCCTCAAAGAGTTGGGAGATACTCTTCAGGGTACCACAGATGCTGCGGTCTCAGACAACGTGACAGCACAGCTCAGTACCCTAAACTCTATCATGAACTCATCCATGCGGCTCATTTCATATGCAGCCGAAGGAGCTTCAGCGATCGCTCTGAGGAGACAATCCTGGATGCGCCTATGCTCCTTTGCGGAAGCCTTTAAGTCTTCCTTTACTAATGCCCCTTTTGATGGCTCCTCCTTGTTTGGGCCCAAAGTGAAGGAGACGCTCACTAGGTGTGAGCAAGAAGGAAAGATCCTGTCTGCCGTAGGGGTCAGTTTTTCTGCCCCTTCTAGACCATACCCCAAAGGGCAAAGAGGTGGAAAAATGTGGTTCCAGAAGACACTGGGAGCTTTCCAATCCACACCTAGTGAAACCCCCTCCAGAGGCAGAGGAGGGGGAAGGAATGGAAGACACCGCCCAGGTGACAGAGGGGGTCCGCAGAACCAGGGTGACAGGGATATAGCGTCCCTGGCAAGCCCTTCCAGCACTCTTGAGTGGAGGCCCAGCTATCCTGCTCTGGAGGCAGTCGGAGGTCGCTTGGCTTTATACCCAGAGGCCTGGCTAAATCTCACTTCAGATTCCTGGGTAAAAAGCATAATAACCAGAGGATACAACATCCCGTTCTTAAACAATCCTCCTAGCCAAAAAAGATTCCCAGATGTTCCACCCAATCTGAGGGATCAGGCAGCCATAGAAATACAAAGGCTGTTAGAAAAAGAGTCATCCAGCCAGTCCCAGCGGACCAAATAGGATCTGGAACTTACTCAAGGTTCTTTTTAGTTCCAAAGAAAACAGGGGACTGGAGGCCAATACTGGACCTCAGCAAACTCAATACCTTCGTGAAGAAGGAAAAATTCCAGATGTTCACGCTACAATCGATCCTTCCATTTCTTCAAACGAATGACTGGATGTGCTCCATAGATCTCAAGGATGTGTACTACCACGTCAAAATGGCCAGGCCATCCAGAGATCACCTGCGCTTCCGGCTGGGAGCCAGTCATTTTCAGTTTCGAGCTCTGCCCTTTGTCCTCACCTCAGCCCCCAGGGTGTTCACCAAGTGCATGGCAGTAGTGGCGTCCCACCTGAGACGACTAGGATTCAGGGTGTTTCCATACTTAGAGACTGGCTCCTAACCGCCACCACCAGGCATCACCTATTGCAAGCCAGGGACTATACAATCAATCTCTGTTCCCACTTAGGCATAACTCTAAACTTTGAAAAATCTGTCTTATTGCCCTCACAGCATATATCATTCATAGGAGCAGAATTGGACACTACCTTATCCCTGATCAGACTTCCCGATTCAAGGGTCTCAACCCTGAGGGAACAGATTTCTGTTCTCCTAGAAAACAAAAGGGTCCCAGCCGCACAGGTTTTGAAAGTTTTAGGTATGATGGCAGCAGCCCTTATCGCGGTCCCCCTAGGGAGAATGCACATGAGGATCCTCCAATGGCTACTCTTCGCACAGTGGTCTTACCAACAGCTACCATTGTCACACAACATCCTACTCATGGAATCGTGCCAACGGGATCTTTGTTGGTGGATGAACAGTCAGGAGCTTACGATAGGCTGCCCGTTTGTTCTTCCTCCCCCTTTAGCGACAGTGACCACGGATGCTTCCCTGATAGGGTGGGGGGGACTTTTTCAGGGGAGAACAGTTCAAGGCCAGTGATCGGAAATGGAGTACACACTGCACATCAATGTCCTAGAGGTTAAGAGCAGTGTTCCTAGCGTTGCAACACTTTCACGACTACTTACCTCAGGGAACAGTTGCAATTCAGACAGACAACATGGCAGTGGTCTGGTACATAAACAAGCAAGGAGGAACCAGGTCTTACCCACTATGCAGAGAGACCCTGAGGATCTGGCAATGGGCTGTGTCCACCGGACGCTTTCTCATAGCAACGCACATCCTAGGGACAACCAACGTAATAGCGGACAGGTTGAGCAGAGCCATCCTGCTGCCTCATGAGTGGTCCCTCAAAAATCAGGTAGCGGAGAGAATTTTCCGCAGATGGGGCCAGCCTTGCTGCAACCTTTTTGCTTCCCCCTTGAATGCCAAATGCAGAAGCTATTTCGCCCTACTTCCCCCTCCCGGGGGCGCCCCCAGGGACGCACCTGTACACAATTGGCCACCGGGTCTCCTGTATGCCTTCCCTCCTGTTCCACTAATCTCAAAATTTCTGCAGAAAGCCAAGCGTCTGGAAAGGACGATCATCTTGATAGCCCCATTCTGGCCTCGACAAATCTGGTTCCCCTTCCTCCAAGCTCACCAAATAGAAGAACCTTGGACTCTGGACCCAGTGCCAGACCTGCTGACCCACTCATCAGGAGTTCTTCACCCCTCTCTCTCATCTCTCAAACTGACAGCATGGCTGCTCCACTTCCCAGCTTAGCCAGGTCGGATCTTTTATCTCCAGCAGTACAACATATTCTGGTTTCTTCCCACAAATCCTCCACTAGAAAATTGTATAAGAGCAAGTGGAAACGTTTCGCGTGTTGGGCCTCCAAACAAGGTTTAGATCCCTTGGTTGCTCCTATTCACAAGATTCTGGAATTTCTATCTACTCTTTTTCACCAGGGGGCTTCAACATCCACCATAAGGGTACAGCTGGCTGCTATATCTAATTTTCATGTGGGAGAAGGAGGCACGACTATTATGTCGCACAGGCTTTGTAGGGCTTTCATGAAGGGAACTTATCTCCGACCACCTATTCGGAGCCCAGTCTTTCCTTGGCATTTAAATCTGATGCTATCCCAACTCATGCTATCACCGTTTGAACCAGCTTCGTCATGCCCACTGAAATACCTTTCTTGGAAAACTCAATTTCTGGTGGCAATCACCTCGGCCCACAGAGTGTCTGAGCTGCAGGCACTGTCAGTTAGACCACCATATCTGATATTTCACCCAGACAGGGTCACCTTACGTACTAATCCATCTTTTCTACCAAAAGTCTGCTCAGAATAGAGTCTTAGTCAATCCATAGAGTTTCCCACCTTTTTCAAGAACCATACCAATAAGCTGGAATACATGCTTCACAAATTGGACGTGCACAGACAACTGAGATTTTACCTAGACAGAACAAAAGAATTCCGGAAATCGGACCAACTATTTCTGTCTCATGCAGACAATAAGAAAGGACTTGCAGTCACAAAAATCACGCTATCCAAATGGCTCTCAGACTGCATAAACTTTGTTTATTCATCTTCAAATCAGCCTACTCCCCTCAAAATTAAAGCTCACTCTACTAGAGCCGTTTCTACTTCTCTGGCACATGCGGCTCGCTAGCCTATAAATATCATTTGTGCTGCAGCTACCTGGGCTAAACCTCATACGTTTATTACTCATTACAAAGTGGACAGGACCTTCAGGGACAGGGCTTCCTTTGGTTCCACTGTTCTCAGGAATGTTCTCCCGTGAGCCACCCGGGGTTTAGAGTGCTGTGGATGCTACCTATGTGTAAGAACAAATGGCGAGATCGAACAACTTCACATAAAGAAGTTATGTTCTTACCATAACGCTCCATGTGAGTTGTTCATCTCGCCTTTGTTCTTCATTCCCGCCCTCCTTCCCCCCTCCATGTTCTGGAGGAATAGGTACAACTCATGGCTGGTCATCTTCTCATGGTTCCCTGTGACTGCCCGTGCCCATGTACGCGTGCGTAGTCAGACAGGTATAACATAGTTGCCTGTTTTTATATTTACCTTCTAGGTATATATGTGTATAGGTAAATTTGGTGCGTATGCATGTGTAGGCAGGTAGATATGTTGTTACCTGGTTTCTTTGCAAACTAGATTTGAGGGTTAGCAGCAGGGGATCATGGGATAGGGACTGTGCCTCGAGCTTCTCTTAGACGCAGAGCTTGGAATGTGGCCGACTCGGAGCAGAGGGTTCGGCTCCGAACCTGTGTGTAAGAACAAAGGCGAGATGAACAACTCACATGGAGCGTTATGGTAAGAACATAACTTATTTTTTGACACACTGATAGGTGGTGCTTTTGAGGTTTCTGACATAGTCTAAGATGGCCCTGTGGTTTTCTTTAGCCTGGGAAGCTATCTTGACCTTGAAACTGTTTTGCTTTTATTGGCCTTAATTAGCACTCTTAGTTGTCTGCTTAGTTTGATGAGATACTTGTCTTTTTAGGTGTTACACTTTTTTATTTTAGCTATGACTTGTTTCTGTTGTATAACCTGCTTAATTTGCGATTCCACTAGGGTGGTTTGTTTTTAGAGTTTGTTTTGGTCTTCTAGTAAATACAGCAGATTCTATGCCACCATTGACATGGCTATAAAGAGTTTCTGTGAACAATTCCACGTAGGTTGCTGTGTTTTCTGGGTTTAGAAGGGGGTTGGGATTTTGAAAAGTTATTGCTGAATTAAAGTAGTTTGCTTTGGAATAGTTCCAACTGCTACAGGGTTTACTGGGGTTTCCGAATTGATTTCTGTTTTGAAGGAGACAGTTTTGTGGTCTGACCTTACCAGGGAGGACATGACACTAGGGAGGCAGCGTTCACCCATATTTATGAGTAACATGTCCAGTATATTTGAACCTCTAATATGCATATGCACTATCTGATATAGGGTATTTGCGTTTATAAAATCCAGAATTAGAGGTCATAAAGGATGCCCTTCCTATAGAAGGGTAATTAAAGTCCTCTGTGAGGAGGATATTTGTTTGAATGGTGAGTGTCTCAAGTAGGTCTAAGTATGAGCTGTGGGCTTTCTGGAACATAGATGGTGACATATAGCTTGCTAGAATATAGTATGGGACTTTGTCTATGGTAATCTGCACATGGAGAAATTCCAGCACGTCATCGTGCTTAACCAACCTACAGGTATGCCTGTTATTGATATAAAGACACCTCCACCTTTAGTTCCTGTCTGTGTAGTTGCTGGTCTAAATGTGTGGAAGACACTGAAGACTTGCACTGCTAGGGTACTTTCTGCATCTTTAAGCCATGTCTCAGTAACTGCACAAATATCTACATTCTCAAATATTAGGTGAGACTGCAGGGAGTAGAGCTGCTTGTTTAAGAAATAGTAACACCTTAAGGTTTTCTCGGGTTTATTGTGCTATGTCAGAAGGTTTTTCAGTTTGGCATTGCCTCGAAAATGCTCTGGGCTCAAATATTAGGTGAGACTGCAGGGAGTAGAGCTTCTTGTTTAAGAAACAGTAACACCTTAAGGTTTCCTCGGGTTTATTGTGCTATGTCAGAAGGTTTTTCAGTTTGGCATTGCCTCGAAAATGCTCTGGGCGGAGGATAAAGATTTAACCAATATTCAAAAGCCAAGAGGGGATAGATGCAGACCATTGCTGGTAAAGCAACTTGGTTTGTTTACTATATTTATCAGCATGGGTTGATATAGTTACCCCCTAGAAAGACACCAGAAACTAAGCCGCTTGTTAGTCAGTCATCTTTTATTCATATTGTGGCATCATCCTTGGTGAAAGTAGAATGCTGCTTAATGCTAGGCACATACCAGTCTGAGAGATCTATAGTGTCTCTCCATATAGTCTAGAGAGGTACATCTTGGGTCATTTACACCTACATAGACAAGGATAGAATTGTACTGCTACATGCGGTACAATAACTTGGGCACATGCATAACTTGGAGGATCCTGGCTCCTGAGAAACTACTAACCATCATCATCTCTTTGTTTAGCCTGGTAAGTGCTGCATCAGTATGTTGCCTTATTGTTTTAGTATTTGGGACGCCATTGCATGTGGCTGTATGGATAGCCCAGTATCCAGCCAGTGTAACCAAGCCTTTATTACCTGGGAACCATAAGTCAGACATATGCTCCCTGCACAAGCGTAGGGTATAATGGTGACGTATGTAAGCTCCCATGTCAGAATTTCATTGTCTCCTGTCCGAATGCTGTTATCATACATTAGTCTAAACGCCTTTCACTTTCCTGATTATACTAAGCCTACATGTTTCAGATAAGTAGTACCCCGTTTTATTTTTTTTTCCTTTTTCTTACGTTGTATGTTCAGTGGGTTAAATGTCATCCAAGAAAGGGAAATATCAGTGTGGGAGGCAGGTTCCCCATAAAGTTTGCAATGACAGGTGACTGTTTTGCTTACATGTATTTAAGTGCCACACTCAGTGTTCCATTTGTTAGGTTTATGTACTAAAGACTTTCCATAGCCACCTTTCTAAACCTTACATTTATTTTAAGAACCAGTGTCTTAAGCTTTTGTCCCACGCTATCATGTCAGAATCTGCTTGCCCCAAGGTATAGTCGCCGCTCAAAAAGAAGGCGAAGAAATTCAAGACTGAGTCTGCTGCTTTTCAGCCTCCACCAGATGTCTCTTAAGGTGATTGAAACCCCAGAGGATAGTCTGGCATTGCCATAAGTTTCTTCCACCATAACCTTCTCACTTGCTGGCACAAAGCCTGCTTCTCACCCATCCTTGGAGGCCTTGCAAGCATCTGCTGCAGATGTTGAGGGGGAACCATTGTTGATTTCCAAGGGGCCTAGAGGGATTCTTCAGATGCTAGTTGGGGAAGAGGTCTTGGGTACCTTAACTGAATCCAGGCAGGGGTCCAAACCTCCACTTTTCATCAGAGCAGATGTCTCACTGAAGAAAATGAAGATGATTAGGCATGTGGTATCAGCCCCCAGGGATCCACAAATAGAATGATAGGACTTCACTGAAGGCTTGTTCAGTGCCTTGATGGCATTGAACCTTCTCAGGGGGTTTCAGTTCCTGCACCTCATTGGTCTTCTACCCCTAAGAGAACTAGGGACCTGGAGTCTGTGGACAAGGATTCTGACTCTGAGGCTGATTTCTTAGCCTATTCCTTTCAGTTATCTTCCACTTTAGACTACGGTTCTGAGGAGTCAGGAATCTGTCAGTCCTAATTTTCCCTTGGAAGAGCTTTCTTCTGCTGACATGGTCCTGCATATGATACATCATTTCAGATGGGATTGCTCTCAAGTATTGGACATACAGAAAAGGTATGAGTTCTTACAAATGGACTTTCCTAAACCTTCATCTCTCCCTCCTGTGATGGCTGCTGTATTAGATACCTTCTCTGCTGCTTCCCTAACTCTGGATTCTCAACCTCCAGCTCTTAAGAAACCTGATAGTTTCTATAAAGTGCCAGATGCCTGCAGGTTCTTGTGCAGGTGCCCTTCTTCTGATCCTGCAGGGATTTGTGTATCTACTGATAAGCCTTCTAGGCTATTGCCTTCTTCCAAACTTATTCCTTTAGATAAAGACAGTTAAGCCATGGTGTGAGGATTGATAAGAAGGTCTTACATTTCAGCTACTTTAGCCTTTAAGGTGATCAATTACCAGACTAGTATGAAAAGGTACATCCGGTCTCTTCTTTCCCATATTGGAAAAATTGTTTCTGATATGCCTGACTCTGAGAGTAAGACTTTCTCTCTCCTTGCTCAGTCCACTTCCCATGTTCCCCACCAGTCTGTTAAATGCAGCTACAATATAGCTGATGCATCCTGTAGGGCTGCTGTCTCTGCCTTAGTCATGAGGCGCTATTCTTTCCTTTGCCTTCAAGCCTTGCCAGATGATATTAAAGATAACCAGAATTTGTTTGGTACTGCTGTGACTGACCTTTTCAAGACTTTGCAGGATCAAAGTAAGGTTATGAAAATTTTGAAGCAGATTTTTGTCTCTCCTATTCCCAAGGTTTAAAGGAACTGTCCCCAGTGAGACTTACTTTATGCGTAGGCTGTCTAGACAGTCTTTTAAAGGTGAAAAGGCTCCTTGGTGTGTTTTCTCAGATAAGCCTACTCAAATGTCCAGGCCCAGAAATGGTCCTTCCCTGACAAATCTATGGCCATTTGACTGTCTGCCCTCCCTTCCACTTGGCCAGGTTCCCTTGTCCATCAGGCTTTGCCTTTCTCCCATTTTGGCAAATGATTACCACAGACATCTGGGTTCTCTCTGTTATCTGTCAGGGCTATGTTATGACCAAGAGGACCCTTCCCTCCTTTTCCAGTATTCCTCTAATCCCTGCAGAACAGTTTCCTCATTTCCCAGGGGTATTACAAGGGCTGCTGGATCAGGGTACCATTCAGCCAATTCCACAGACTGAGAGGTCCTTTGGTTTTTATTCCAGGATTTTTCTGGTCCCTAGGAAAGAGGGGTCTTGAAGACCTGTCCCGGACCTCTATTTTCCTAACACCTTTCTCATAGTACCTTCTTTCTGAATGCTGTCTTTTCAAACTCTGCTTTCTCTGTTGCTCCCCCAGGCCTTTCTGGTTTCCTTGGATCTGAAGGACACTTACCTTCACATTCTTATCCACATTCTGTTCATGAGCTGTTTGTGTTTCTTTGTTTTGTCTTCTCATTTTCAGTTCTCTGCTTTGCCCTTTGGGCAGCAAGGGTGTTCAGCAAATGTCTAGCCCCTGAAGTCACCTTTTGAAAGTTTTAGGGCATTCATATATTTCCTTGTGTGGACGAGCTCTTACTTCAGGCTCTATCACATCCCAGGCTGGTACAGGGTCATCATTTTACACAGCCTGGGGTTCACTGTCAAATTTCAAAATTTAATGCTGACATCATGTCTTCCTAGGCTGCAGGTTCCAGAATGTTCCAATGCTGGCATCTCTTCCTGCCTCCAAGTTTCTGCCCCTCAGGAATTATTTTCTGCCCCTGCTTCCTATGCCCTCTCTTCCAGCCAAGGAGTTTCTCAGTGCTTTGAGGTTTCTGGTCTCAACCAGTTCCATGTTGCTATGGGCCATGCTTCTCTCTCTTTAATTTCTCCAAGTCTTTTGGGTTTCTAATAGCATGACTGGAATGGACCCCATTCCTAAGTCAAAGTATGATTAAAGTTCATGAAATTAGTATTGCTTCAATCTTTGATGTTAGCCAGAAGTACTCTTCACAGCACCCACAACGTGCCCAGTAATGACTCCTCCTGTAATTCATATGGAGTCACATGTATCAGAAACATATCTAAGTACAATTGTAAATTCTTTTTTTGTAAGACCTGTTGCTCCTGCTACTATTGGAACTATCTGGGTATCCTCCTTCCACATTGCCCTTGTTTCTGCCTGCAAATCTTGGTACTTTATGACTTTGTCTCTCTCTCTCTCTCTCTCTCTCTAAGACACTCTAGTCACTAGATGTTGCAGTTTCAGTGATCAATGCTACTTTTGTCTTCTTTTCATGGACTGCTATATTTGATTTTCTCGCATCTATTTTTTGAACTGTTGGCAATGGGTGATCCAGTGTGATATTAACATCATTTTCTGTAATGCTTTGTGGCTCATGTTTCCAGTGCTTTTCAGTTACTTCAGTATTATAATGTTTGCACAATCCCCAATTCAACAGTCTTGCCACATTATTATGCCTTTCAGTATACAGTCCTCCTGCCATTAATATATCACAACCAGCAACAAAATGTGCAACTGCATTCAGTTCTGTTTCATGCTTTGTGGCTCATGTTTCCAGTGCTTTTCAGTTACTTCAGTATTATAATGTTTGCACAATCCCCAATTCAACAGTCTTTGCCGCATTATTATGTCTTTCAGTATACAGTCCTCCTGCCATTAATATATCACAACCAGCAACAAAATGTGCAACTGTATTCAGTTCTGTTTTACAAAACCTACATTTGTCTGTTTCTCCCACATGTTCAATGGACTTTGTAAGTCAACGTGTACACAGCCAGTATTAACCTTTTGTATTTTGGTTTAAGTTCAACTCTCCTTAATCATTCCTGTGTTTGATCCTGCTCACCGTGAGGTTGTTCCAATAATTTTTTATACTTACAACTGTATTTATACATTTTTCACATTTCTTGCCTTCTCATCTGATCCTTCACCTTGTATTCTTTCTTTTGTTTTTTGGAACGTTCAGTTTCTGCCAGATTTTCATCTACTTCTGATTTGATTTCTCTTCCTGCTTGACATCAATATGCTTCTGCTAAACTATGCAGGGGTGTCATATTTGACTTATTCTCCTCATGTTTTAAAACTTTCACTATGTTTGGGTCTTGTGAGGTCAGCAGATATGTATGCTGTTCTCCGATTGTAGATCTATACATGTAATCAGTTTCAAGGAGGCCCATCCCTCCTTCCGAAAGGGGAATATATATAATCTTGGTGTACACTGAGTTTTATAAATCATTTGATGGGCATAAAGCATACTTGTTTTCATGTCCAGCTCATCCATCACCTTTTTGGCCAGTCAGTCACTACAAAACTAAGTTAGGGCAGGAAGAGCAAACTGGTTTACAGCTTGGACTCTGTTCCTCGATGTCAATGCTGTTTTCAATATTAAATTTAGTCTTCTAAAATATTCCTTACTAAGTTTTATTTGCATTTGTTCATGTTTTGTTGTTGATCATTCATCAATTCCCAAATATTTATATATTCTCTCTTGCTCAAGTTCTTTTATATCACATTCCTGTCCCAGACTGATGTTTTCTTGGTGCTGCAGCTTTCCTGTTTAAAGGCTGCTTTTGCACATTTATCAAGACCAAATGACATTTTTATATCATCTGAAAAAGTTTTGACCATTTACAGTTGTGCTTTCAGTTCATCATCTGATGAACTGTATGATTTTAAATCATCCACAAAAAGATGAGAAGTTTTTACATTTTGTTGTTTTCTGACAGCCAAATTGTACCCGTGACCTAATCTGTTAAGTAAACAGCTTAATGGATTAAGGGCAAGACAGAGTAGTGGTGACAGTCACCCAGGAATTATCCCCCTTTGAATTTCTATTCCTAGAATAATTGTCCTTTATCGTGGCTTAACTGCAAAATGATCTTCCACTGTTTCATGGTCGCTGTAATGTAATTGATCCGTGTAGGATGTATCTTATACTTATTACTCATGGCTAAATCTTCATGTAAAGATGTTAATACTTTTAGCCTGAAGTTAGGTATTGCATCTGGGCCTGGGGTTTTCCATTTAGGAACATTTCTTAACTTTGTTTCAATCTCTCTGGCTGTTACTTCATCCCACTTCATATCCTGTACATTTGAGCTTCTTATTCTTTCTTTTGTTTTTTCTATCCATTTAGTATCTTTATGTTCCACAGGATTTTCATAGATATTTCTTCAAAATGTATTTTATTTCTTATTTTTTAGTGGTTCAATTCCTTTTGTCTTGTTTCCCAATTCTCTGTACAACTTTTTTGTGTCATCATTAAATTGCATATTTTGTACTGTTCCTTTATATTTATTTGCATATCTTCTAAGTTTTTCTGCCTGTGCTTATATTTTTAGTTTATTTGCAATAATGCATGATAGATTTTGATTGTTTTTGATATTGTCCATTGCTTTTTTCACATATATCTTTGAGTATCTTTGTAGTTCTGTTTCCTCTTTTGTACTCTTCTAACAGTGACACTTCTTGTCTAAATTGTGGAAGTTTCATTGGTACCTAAAATCAGTGTGGCTTCAGCACCTCCAGCTGCTGGACCATCTGGTTCCTTTGCTCCCTTGTCTCAAACTGGAATTTCACTGGTGGATTCAGCAGCTATGTCTCAATCCAGGTTTTCCTTTCCAACCTCCTCAGCCATCTCATGAACTCTTCACAGATGCGTCAGAGCTGGGATGGGGAGCTTCTTCAGGCACCCTGAAGATGCAAGGCCTTTGGATACCTCAGCTAAGGGTGGATCACATCAACATCAAAGAAATGAGGGTTCTTATTCTGGCCCTTCAGGCTTTCCATGCACTGTGGGTCCCAGGTCACTTGAAGATTTACACAAACAACACCACAGTCATGTGGTACATCAACAAACAGAAGGGCACATAATGTTACATTCTCTGCAAGTTAGCCCTTCAAGCATGGGAAATAGCCATCAACCTACAGGAGGTCACCCTACAGGCAGTCTGTATACCCTCGGAGCACAATCTTGTGGCAGATTTTCTCAGCAAGTCCAGGACTCAGTTTCACAAATGGATGCTTCATAGAGATGTGTTTCTGGGGGTCTGTTTCTATTTACTGAAAGGCCAAGATACCGATGACCACAACGCCGAGACGAAAATCACGAAACACGGAATTACGAATCAGGTATGTATGCAAAGAGCAAGTGAATACTTGTCCAATGGGGGGATTATGCCATTTCTCCACTGTAATGTGATCCCGGAGTTGGTATATGTAGTTAGGGGGTTGGGGGGGTGAAGCCCCGTACCTAGGTCGGTTTTGGGTTGTGCGTTGTTAGTTAGTGTTGTTTTGGGCAAGTATTCACTTGCCCTGTGCATACTTAACTGATTCGTGATTCCGTGTTTCATTATTTTCATATTGGCATTGTGGTCATCGGTATTTTGACCTTTCAGTAAATAGAAGTAGACCTGTTTCTGGACATAATTCATTGGTGGGGTATTGATTAAGTAGATCTCTTTGTCAGTCCTCTGAACAGGCAACTCCCTCAGTTGTATTCAAGAGTGCCAAGTCATTTGGCTAGGAAGGTGGGCGCCATGTCTTTTTCTTCAAAGGGAATGTTCCTGTATGCCTTTCCTCCCCTTTCTCTTCTTCCATGGGCCCTTCACAAAATCAAGGAGGACTCTCCAAAAGTCTTGTTAGTGACTCCTTTTTGGCCCAGACAGCACTGGTTCCCCTTCTTATTAGAGCTGCCATGGACAATCATCACAAGTTACTTTACTGCATGGATCATCTTACACAGGGCAAAGGAACCCTCCTTTACCCTCACCTGTCCACTCTTCAGTTGATGCTTTGCGTGATAGGATTTTGATTCCTTTCTGACACCGGTTTTCTAAGGACATGTTTATGGTCCTACAGGAGGTATGGAAACCCAATACCAGAAGATCATACATGTCCAAATGGAAGAGATTTTCTGTTGGGTTTCTCAAACATCATCAGGGCCCCTTTTTAGTGGGGGTCCCTTTGGTTCTTTCCTATTTGTGTGAACTACGGCATGCTGGCTTGGCATATTCTTCAGTGAAAGCCCACTTGCCAGGCATTTCTCCCTGTCTGCCACTTATTCCTCCTTTGGCTCTAGGTTTAGGGTCAGCAGTTTCTTAAAGTTGTCCTTCATATCAGAGCTGCCCAAGAAAGTCCATTCTCCCTTTTGGAGGTCTTAATTTTGTCCTTGAAAACTTAACTCAGGCTCCTGTTCAGCCTGCTGCTGCTTCTTTGCAATACTGCACTTGTAAGACTGTTTTACTGATTGTTTTAACCTCTGCCAGAAGGATACCTAAACTATAAACCTCTGTCAGAAGGATACCTAAACTATAGACCTCAAAGGCTGTTCCTCCTTTTTTGGTTTTTCATAGAGACAGTGTCTCTATGTCCAAGTCCTTCATTTATGCCCTGGGTGGTTAATGAGTTGTCAGTTAATCGATATATCCAGCTTCCTTCTTTTTCCCTTTGTGGTAATCTGCTAGTGAGAAGGTTCTTCATACCTTGGATTTGCATAGACAGCTCAGATATTATGTAGACAACAAAGGCCTTTTGTAAATCTGATCAGCTTTTTTTCTTTCTTTTCATACCAGGGCATTCCACAGCTAGTGGGGTTTGGCTTTATTGGCCTGAACTTGTCCAGTAAAATGACGAAACAAGTCATGGGCATTCAGAATTGCCAATTAGCTGAAACACCTGATGTTCATAAGGATCATTTGCATATATCCCATGTGCCTTTGATACAAGAGGTTTGGGAGGTCACTCATTGGAAGTTCTAGCTTTGCTGGCATTTTCATTTTGTTTTTACTGATTGGTTTTTCAGTGACCTTCTCACTCCTTGTTTTAGTTTGTTGTTTGGGATATTTTTGCAGTGACCCTAAAGATAACGGATATCAGCTGGGTATAACAGCCCTGTGTTTCTAATGCGTAATCAAACACTCTGCTTGTGCTGTGCTGATAAGGTCATAACAAGGCCGAAATATGCATATCCACAGCTGGTGGGGTTTGGCTTTATTGGCCTGAAATTGTCCAGTAAAATGACAAAACAAGTCATAGGCATTCAGAATTGCCAATTAGCTGAAACACCTGATGTTCATAAGGATCATTTGCATATATCCAATGTGGCTCTGATACAAGAGGTTTGGGAGGTCATTCATTGGAAGTTCTAGCTTTGCTGGAGTTTTCATTTTGTTTTTACTGATTGGTTTTTCAGTGACCTTCTCACTCATTGTTTTCGGACATTGGGTTTTGGTATCTGTAAGCAAACCATTTCCTCCTGGACTTCCAGGGCCATTTTCTTTTGTTGTTCTTTCCTGGTAAGCAGTTGTCTGTTTTTGTGAGGACCCCTTCCACTGGAGCAGCGGCTTCCTTGGGAGTTTTCTTCAAACGTTTGGCCAACAACTCCATCCTTGAAGCCGCTACCTGATCTTTGGTCCACACTTTCATAAGGTATTACAAGTTGGATGTCATTTCCAGGGTCAGGGCAGGTTTTGCCAAAGCCATCCTTTGTGGTTTTGTAGAGGGCTCTTCCTTGCCCCTGCATTCACCATAGCTTTTGTACTCTCCCAGAGGTGATGAATACAGCAAGAGTGTTATGGAAGGACTTAGTAATGTTGTCTAAAAATCTTGCTATTCTCTGTTGCAGTATTTGTTTCCTGCCCCCTTTTCTACTCCTTGGGTGGTGTTTTCATACTGGCTGAGAGTTTCCTCTCCTTCCTTTCTTTTTTTCTAGATGCACATGTCCTACTTTCCACGGGAAGTCCTGTTTCTCCTGGGACACTTCAATTCTGAGTTGGGAGCATACATACACCACCTTTATGCCCTACACATACGTGGGGAGCATATATCTGATGTATGACACTCCCAAGGTAAAAAAGTGTTTGATGTACTGGCCAGATATTAGTCTATCCTTAGCAGGAGATACGGGAGGTTATGAACACAACTGTACTTTTTTGTTGAGTACTTTTGTGTTTGCTGGAGATAATCTTTACTGGTGGAAAGTCTTGGAGTTCTTTGAGGTTTGGGAAGATTACATTCAAGTGCCACAGCATAAATTGGTCTATTTATGATGCATACTGTGTGTGTGGGGTTGGTGAAGCATGTGTGATTCTAATAACCTGTTTTTTATTAACTGTGCTTGTACGCAAGTGTTTTGCCACCAGTGATATTGTGTATGTTGTTGTTGTTGTGTCTTTCGGCTTTTCCCGGTTAGGGGTCGCTACAGTGGAACTCCGGTCCGCTAATGATTGGCAGTAGATTTTTACGTGCCGAATTGCCAGCCCTGATGCGCAACCATCAACGAAGGTACGCCCATTCACGCATGTCTCCACGCAGAAGACGCTCTAGTTGAGAATCGAACAGGACAACGTCTTACTGCAAGGTGACAATGCTACCGCAGCACCACCACCGCAGTTTTTTTTAGTGATGTGGATATTGTGTATGTACATTTCTCATATACTGTATCTGTTTCTTTAAGGATTAAGTGATTGTCAGTGAGCATGAGACCGTTGCTACAATGTCTCAAGTTACCCATATCTATCAGGTTGGCTGACTGTGGAGAAATTGGGACATTGTATATCCATATTGTCAGGTCCTTTACTTGGTGATCTGCTAAGGTGTTGTGCATGATGGGTAATGGAGGGCTATTAAGGGTGCTTTTAACGTTAGAGACTAGACTAGGCTATCTAATATAACATTTGAATGGCAGTGCTATTAACTGTGTAAAGTATCTGCTATATGGTTAACTGTGTGCAAGGTATGTGTCAAGTCATTTACAGCTACAGAGGCTATGATAGAATCATACTGATTCCTTGAGGTGCAATGACTTGAATGCATAGGTAACTTGGCGGATCTTGGCTCCTGTGCACAAGGTAGTTTCTCTACACTGAGTTATTGACTGCAGTTTTGCAGGTATTTTTATATAGAAAATGTGCTTTCTAGGTCAGCATTAATACAAGGAAAGCTGACTAGCCCTGTGGCCAATAAAATGACTACAGTTGGGGCTTTCTAGTTTAATTTCTCAACTCAGACAGACCAGGCTGCCACCTACTGCCACTAGATGGATATTCCTCACTCCACTTAATCTGTAAACACACACAAACCTTTCTAGTTTAGAAAGGCACTTAAATAACCAACAACTAGCTTTATAACTAATTAACAACAAGCAAACCAGAAGAATGAACAGTGAGAGGTAAAGAACACTTTTTCAAAAATAAAGCACAAGATAATAAATAATATAAGATAACAGAAGACATTTAAGATATCAGCAGTAATACACTGTAAATAGCTTTTAAAAGTGCAGTTTCCTAAAAAAAAGTATGTAGCTTTGGCTGGATGGAAATAGATGCAAGAAAAACACTTCTTAGGCATGGGAGAGGATGACAAATGTTGATAAACTCTGTAGAAATGAGCACAGAATGTTTAAATCTTTCAAATGTATACATGTACGAAAAACAAGGAAAGCTGACTAATAAGTCCTCTGGCCAATAAAATGACTACATTCAGGGCTCTCTAGTATGGTTCCCAAGTCTATAGACCAGGCTACTACCTTATGCCTCTAGATGGATATTCCTCAGTACTATTTCAATAAAAACACAAAGAAAGCTTTCTGAAGTGTAGGAATACACTTAATTAACCAACAACTAGCTACTCTTTTAAAAGTTCTTTTAAATGTTATTGGACTGTTAAGAATATTTTGGGGAGAATTGGACATTGATATTTTCACTAGTGATTAACATTTTCTTCACTGTGGCTGATGGCACAATAATAGAAACCTCTGGCTGTTTGTACAAGTTCACCACTCTGAGATGATCCTTATGGAGAGTGTATTTTACAGTAGTTTCATTCTTGTTTAGATATGATTTATTTGTGTCTGTAATAGATATTCCATTTGATGCTTCAGGTTGCAGTGTACTGCAGTTTTTATTGTGTGTTTGATAGCTTGAGTTCACAGAGGTGTGGTGTGATAATTTTTACAGTTCACTATGCCACAGATCCACGCACACACACACTGTATTTACCCTTATTTTTGTGGCCCAGCTTATGTTTGAAGTTTTTTTCAAGAAGAACCAGTTGCTGTATGGTTATTAAGCCATGATATGTCTTATAGGGTTAGTGTATGTGTTACGCCCCTGCACAGGCCCAGTAATCAAGGAGCCTCAATCCTCACCACTAGCACCAGTGAGGGACGTACACTTTGGGAGGATGACAAGTTCACACACAGTGAAGTACGGTTTCCTTTAAGAGTACACAGCGATCACAGTCAATCTGGGGGCTGGTTTCTCCCGATCCCCAATAAGACTCCCCACTGGCACAGCTATAGGGTTAAGATCTCAGCTGAGAGGTCAAGCCAAGACCCCCAGCACCCCCTCTGTCCAACCAGTGCTTCATTTCCCTGCCCAAGTAGCTGACACATACACTTTGAGATTTGATTTATATATAAACACACACACACACACACACACACACACACACACACACACACACACCTGGGGAAGGCTGACACAGCTTTACTAGCTATGCCCCCTTCTGCCCAGACTATAAGGTAGTTATCACTGCCACCAACCCCTACTTATCAGCTACTGTAAAGACCCTTGCAAAGGATGACCAGTCCTGCTGTGTAATGTTACTATTATCCAATTGTGTGACCAAGAATAAGGCTATTTAGGAGTGGCCTGTACAGAGTCACCAAATACATATGCAAGAACTCTAAGAGCTTAAATATGTCTCACAAATATCAGCCACAAAGATAGGTTTAAATATATTTAATAATAATCAAAGAACAAGACAATACTGAAAACAACACATTAACTGCAGAGTTTAGAATCGCAGGAAATATTTTAAAACGACATTGCAGGACAGTCTCAAATAAATACAGAAAACATCTAAACTAATCTTTACTATATTCATATCTATATCTAAAAGATACTATTCCCTAAATAACTTATTGCAAAGCAAGGCAAATGCAGATGAGGGGATGTACTTGCTAGGTCCAAGACAAAACACAAAGTGCACAGACTTTCTCAGAGAGAGTTCTTAAATTAATAATCATTACTACTGGGTTAGCTCGGATGACAACACTCTTACCTGACTTCAGTTCTCAGGCTAAACAGATACTTAGAATTTAATACCTCTGTGTCAAAAATACATATCTCTCAGAAGTGTGCAGCTGCTAGGAAGTCATAGAGCAATAAAACACTTTTACATTTGAAATCTAGTAATCATTTCTTTTTCAAGACAATAGGAAAACATCTAGTTCTATACATTGTCTGCTTGCTGCACTGAAACTGAAATAACACAATCTTAAAACACTTTCCACTTATTTTCTTCAAGTTTTGCAAGTTAACTCTGTATGTTCCAGCTTCTACTATTAAAGCATATATTTGCACAGGTGTATAGTTTATATACATTTCTGTTCGTTTCCAGTAGGGTACACTGTGGACACATCCTTGAAGCTCAGTACATACTGTTCTGTATAAACTATATCAATATTCACAAATAACATATGATTATTTACAAAATTCCAGATAGCTGGGCTGGCAGTAAAACAATTCTCCCATCCGCGAAAACTCAAGCTAGTTTTTCAAGTGACCCTTGAGAAATGTTGCTTGAGAGGGTTAAGCCTATCTGGGAATACCTTACCACATTCCCTGTCTTGAGAGCCCATCTGCGTTGGCATTGCTAACCCCACTGTGGTGCTGCACTGTCATCATATGTGCTTGCAACCCTAGGCTCCACCTTAGTAACTTGGCATTTTGCTGGCTGGCTCGATGTAGCCATGTTAAGGGATTGTGGTCTATAACTACAGTGAATTTCCTTCCATACAGATAAGGCTGATGTTTCTGCAGTGCCCACACTATGGGTAGGCATTCCTTTTTCTACAGCTGCATAGCATTCCTCCCTGGGTTGGAGCCTACGACTGAGATAAACCACTGGGTGCTCTTCTCCCTCTGAGGAAACCTGGCTTAGTACAGTGCCCACCCCATGGTTTGAAGCATCCATCTGCACAACAAATTCTTTGCTGTAGTCAGGACTGGAATGACCGCTCACATGCTGGGGTCCAGACTAATTTATCTGGCCTGTTTTGCCTTGTCAGGTCTGTAAGGGGAGCAGCTATGGTACTATAACTGGGGACAAACTTTCTGTAGTACCCTGCTGTCCCTAAGAATGCCCTCAACTGCTTTTTGGTAATAGGTGCAGGCCATGCCTGAATGGCTTCCACTTTGGCAGATTCTGGCCTGATCTTACCACTCCCCACTCTATGTCCCAGGTAGGAGACCTCTGCCATACCCACCTGACATTTGCTCAGCTTAATGGTCAACCCTGCCCTCTGCAGTCTGCCTAGCACCTCCCTGACATGCTGAAAGTGCTCTTGCCAGGAATGCCTGTAGATGGCAATATCATCTAGGTAAACAAGGGAAGAATCTCCTGCCAGGATACTATCTACTAGCCTCTGGAAAGGTGCTGGGGCATTTTTCATCCTAAAGGGCATCTTTGTGAACTCATACAAGCCAAACGGAGTCACAAAGGTTGACCTCTCTCTAGCACTGGGAGTCAAAGCCACCTGTCAGTAACCCTTGGTAAGATCAATGGTGGTAAGATACTTAGCCCCACCCAGCTGCTCTAGGGCTTCATCTGTCCTAGGCATGGGATAAGCATCTGACTTTGTGTGACTGTTTAATTTCCTGTAGTCCACTCAGAACCTGGTGCTGCCAACCTTCTTTGGTATGAGTACCAGTAGGGAGTCCTAGGGATTGCTGGACTCCTGAATTACTCCTATTTCCAACATTTCCTGTATCTCCTCCCTCAGAGTCTGTTTGACTCTATCAGACACTCTATAAGGGACTTGCTTAATAGGCCTTTGTGGTCCTGTATCCAAATGGTGCTGCACCAGGTGGGTGCACCCTGGTTTTCCAGTAAACATGTCCCTAAACTCCTGTAACACTGCTCGGATTTCTCGAGCCTGGGTAGGGGATAGCTGCCGGGACATTGCTACCCCTTCCACTGAGATATCAGTCTGAGCCTCACTGAGGAGATCAGTCATCAGATCCCCCTCATACTCCTCCTGCAATCCACTGCAAATACTGAGCACAAGGGCCTTCCTATCATGGTAAGATTTCATCATGTTAACATGGTACAATTTGAGCCCCTGCCTCCTGCCTAGCAGTTCTACCATCTAGTTAACATCACTGACCTTCTTTACCACTTTGTAGGTTCCCTCCCAAGCTGCCTGCAGCTTCTTGTGTCTGACAGGAATGAGAACCACTACCTGCTGCCCTACCGCATACTCTCTAGCTCGATCATTCCTGTCATACCAGACCTTTTTCTGCTGTTGGACCTCTGCCAGGTTCTCCTGGGCCAAGAGTTCCCTGAGCCTTGTCCTGTGGTTTAGGACGTGCCACAACAGACTCCTTGTGGGATTCACACTCACCCTTCCACTCATCTCGAATCAAATCTAGAGGTCCCCTCACACTATGCCCATACAGCAACTCAAAGGGTGAAAAAACCTGTGGATTCCTGGGGAACCTCTCTGTAAGCAAACAGATGGGGCAAATATTTGTCCCACTCCCTATTAAACTGGTCTGCAAATGCCCGTAGCATTGTCTTGAGTGTAGAGTTTAACCTCTCAACAAGACCATTAGTCTGGGGATGTTAAGGGGTGGTCTTTAGGTGCTTCACCCCACAGTACTTCCACAGACAAGCCAGCAGGTCTGACATGAAATTGGCACCTCTGTCTGTCAGTATTTCTTTGGGGAAACCTACCCTGCTGAAAATCTCTGACAAAGTTTTTTCCACCTTTTCTGCCTCAATGGAGGATAATGCCACTGCCTCAGGGTATCTGGTAGCATAATCTACTAACACTAAGGATATACCTTTTCCCTGTGGAACATGGGTACTCAGAGGCCCACAATATCCATAGATACCCTCTGAAATAGCTCCTCAGTCACAGGAAAAGGTATCAAAGGAGCTTTCACCTTGTCTCCTGCCTTGCCTACCTATTGGCACTGCTCACAGGTCCTGCAATACCCTGTTACATCTCTTGAAATCCCAGGCCAATAGAAGTTCTGCATAATACGTCTCTTTATAGATTTTATGCCCATATGACCTGCAAAGGGAATATCATGGGCTGTGGTTAGAAGTGCCAGATGGTAGGCTCTGGGCACTACCAACTGCTGTATTCTCTCACCTTCTAGCCCACCAACAGGGGTCCACTCTCTATAAAGTAACCCTTTGTTCCATTATACAGATTACCCCTTCCCTTGAGAATCAGGTGCCTCACTGGCTATCTCCCTCCCTCAGGCCTTGTAATGTAGGGTCTGAGAGCTGAGCCTGTCTCAATGCTCTCTTTGTAACCCTTCCCAGCTCACCTTCCACAAGAAGTCTGGTATCCTGTGACAGCAGAGCCTCACTGTCAGCCTGGGTACTACTACTCACCTCTGCCCTTGCAGTCACTCTGTCCAAGGGAACATCAGTACCCACAAGCAGCTGTGGCTCACCTTCAGTCTCACTACTACAGGCTAGCTCCCTCCCTGAAGTAACCACCTCACCAGTCCTGGCTGCAAGTGTGCAGTCTGTCTGGGACTCCCCCAGGCTACCAGATCCACATGCTTGTCTCCAAGCCAGACTACATGTAACTGCATGCACCCAGGTACAGCATTATCAAAATCATTCCCTATTGGGACATCGGCAGGGCTATTCATAAGCACACCTACTTGCTTGCTTCCTTTTCCACCCTCCCAGCAAGGTGAACCCTGGCCAAAGGCATTTGGAATGGGGTCCCTCCTAAAGCTCTGACTGGAGTAGACTGCCCAAGCAAGTAATGCTCCTCAGTAACCATTGCAGGCTTCACAATGGTTAGGTCAGAGGCTCTCTCTCTCTTAGCCATGGTCTCTTTCTCATCCACTAAGACCGGATATAATCTCTTGTGGTAGATGGTGCCCTTGTTGTCTCAAGACAACCTACTGTTGACATTTTGTCATTCCCACTTACTGACTCTCCCACCTTTTGTTCTCCACGGACATCTGTATGCTATATGGCCCCACTGGTTGCATTTAAAACATTTAACCCTTGGTCCTGGATGTGTACCTGGACTAGTGGCTTCCCCTGCTACTGGTGGACTCTGTTGAGGCAGTCTGGGCTGCCCACCATGGGTTCTCTTAGACCCATGACCAGCACTGGGTATCTCTTTCCTGTGCAGTAATACCCTGCTTACTAGGTATAGGTCTCCCTTCTTCCCCAACTCATCTACAGTAGTCCATTGTCTATAAGCTAACCAGATTCTCATATCCTCAGGCAAACTGCTAAGGGCTTGTTCCCTCACCAAAAGGTCTGCTAGGCCTTCAAATGTGGTGACCTGGCATCCACTCACCCACCTATGAAAGTAAATGCTTAGTTCAGCAACATGTTGGCACACACTTTCATCTGCCTTGCGTCTATGCTTTTGTAACTTTTTCCTGTAAGCTTCAGGTGTTAACTTAAACATTCTAATAAACACATTTTGACTGTATTATAATTTAAACAATCAGTATCAGACAGTTTAGAAGTTGCAGTTATAGCTTTACCATGGAGTAAGGGGTTAGGAACCGTACCTAGAGCCCTTAGTCAGCATTATACTGTTTGCATACCCTCTCAAACATATGAAATTAAACTATTAAAATTTTCCACCTATGTAAATTGTGGAAGAAATTTGCTGACCTTTGTTGCTTGTGGCATTCGGTTACTCCCTTCCCCATTACCTCCATGACTCTGGCAAAAAGTCAGCTTCTCCTTTTCATGTTGCCTCTGCCTCACATTCTCCTTGGCCTGCAGGCATTGCAATTTCTCATTTTCCTCAGCCTCCAGATGTCTCAGTCTCTTTGCTGCTTCTATTTCCATACACTTGGCCTCCAACTCAAGTCTCTAACTCCAGACAGATTTTTAAGTCCTCTGTGGAAAGGTTGAGTTGTCCATTTTCTGAGAGTTGTACATCTCCCCGGCCAGTCTAATTGTCCTCCTGGTTGCTATTCTGTGATGCAGCCGTGACTAAAGCTGAAATTGTGTTTGCTTTAGTCAGGTTGGCATGCACCAGTCCTTTAGCCTGGCACATTTTAACCAACTGGCTCCTTGTCAGCTTGCCATAGTCCTCTGCTGACATGCTTGTCTGCTCTCCCTGACTAACTAAGCTAAAATAAAACTATTGTGATATGAACTCTGAATGTTCACTGCATGGCTGCTTGAGAGTACAAACACCTTCAGTGACCACTGTACACAGGCTACAGGAATTCAATATCCACACCACTACAAGCCAATTAATATGTGATATGGCTAACTCACCACTGCTAACCAATTAATATGTGATGTGGCTATCCCACCACTGACAAACAATTAATATGTGATGCCACTGCACTGGTCCAATAAACAAGGAGCCTCACATTGGGAGGATGACGAGTACACGCACAGTAAAGTACAATTTCCCTTAAGAGCACACAGAGATCACAGTCAGTCTGGGGGCTGCTTTCTCCCTCTTTCTCCAGATCTTCAATAAGACTTCCCACTGAAACAGCTATAGGGTTAATATGTCAGCTGAGGTGTCAAGCCAAGACTCCCAGCACCCTCTCTGTCCAAGCAGTGCTTCGTTTCCCTGCCCAAGTAGCTGACACATACACACTTTGAAATTTGATTTATATACAAACACACGCACACACCTAGGGAAGGCTGGCACAGCTTTACTAGCTATGCTCCCTTCTGCCCTGACTATGAGGTAGTTATCACTGCCACCAACCCCTACTTATCAGCTACTATAAAGGCCCTTACAAAAGTGACCAGTCCTACTGTGTAATGTTACTGTTATCCAAATGGTAGGTGTGACCAAGACTAAGGCTATTTAGGAGTGGCCTTTACAGTGTCAACAAATAAATACGCAAATACTCTGAGAGCTTAAATATGTCTCACAGATATCAGCTGCAAAGATAGGTTTAAATATATTTAATAAGTAATTAAATAACAAGACAATACTTGAACAACACCATAACTGCAGAGTTCAGAATCACAGGAAATATTTTAAAACAACATTGCAGGACAGTCTCAAATAAATATAGAAAACATCTAAACTAATCTTTACTATATTCATATGTAGATCTAAAAGATACTATGTCCTAAATAACTTACTTACAGAGCAAGACGAATGCACATGAGAAAATAGAAAAATGCAGATGAGTGTATGTTCTTGTTAGGTCCAACACAAACCACAAAGTGCACAAACTTTCCCTGAGAGAGTTCTTAAATTAATACTTAATATTACTGTTGGGTTAGCTCAGAAGACATCACTCTTTGTCACCTGACTTCACTTTCCAGGCTAAACAGATACTTAGAATTTAACACCTCTATGTCAAAAATACATATCTCTCAGAAGTGTGCAGCTGCTAAGAAGTCATAGAGCAATAAAAACGCTTTTACATTTGAAATCTAGTAATCATTTCTCTTTCAAGACAATAGGAAAACCTCTAGTTCTATACATTGTGTCTGCTTGCTGCACTGAAACTGAAATAACACAATCTTAAAACACTTTCCACTTATTTTCTTGAAGTTTTGCAAGTTAACTCTGTATGTTCCAGCTTCTACTATTAAAGCATACATTTGCACAAGTATATAATTTATATACATTTCAGTTCTTTTCCAGTAGGGTAAACTGTGGACACATCTTTGAAGCTCAGTACATAACATACAGTTCTGTATAAATTTTATTAATATTCACAAATCACATGATTATTTACAAATTTCCAGATAGCTGGTCTGGCAGTGTCACAGTATGCATCATTACAAGTATGCAGAAGACAATGAATAACTAATTCTCTTATAAAGCCAGTGTGAAATAAATGATCTGAAGGACCAGTTCAAATGTGTAGTTAACAAATAAACAACATTTCTGCAAAAATGAACTGGTAGTAAACAGCTGTTACAGTTTGTTGTCATTTGTTGTTGAGAAGATACTACATTTGCTTGTTCTTTGGTTATTATACCATGATTTGTCTTGCAGGTTTAGTGTGTGTGTCATTCCAAGTGTACAGGAGACAATGAATAATTAATTCTGTTATAAAACTAAATATGAATCTGCTAAGTATAAAGTCGTTTCTTATACAGCCCCATAAAGTGTGTGTGTGTGTAGTTTGAAATTGTTGTTTTTATTTTTAATTTTTTTTACACCAGTACTGATGTGAATGGAAATATGCATGCCATTTCATGCAACCTAAATAAAAGATTAATTTGCGACTCTAAAAGAAGGGAGCTATCCATGTCCTGCTGAAACCTTTGTCTTCTGCTTTGAGAGATGCTCTATATATGTGTGCATACATGCAGTATTGCTTCAGGCTGAGACTGTGTAAATTAAATAATGGAATTCTAGTTAGTTTTCAGGATTCTTTGCATTTTGTACTGTGTATTGCTATATTAAAATTGACTGTTATAGGATAATTTTTGGTTGAGTTATTTTTATCAGAACATGCAGTATTTGCTTCAGGGATCCTGTTCTTTTACCATACTTTGTTTTCAAGGCCTTTTAAACTGTTCCCATCTTTTGTTATAGTTACCTTTTGTATAGCTGTAGACCTGTCTCTCTCCTCATCCCTCCTTCCCTCCTCCATTTGCTTCCAGAAGTAATCAAAGTTCAAATTTATTATGGTGCTTATAACCAATTGTACATATAAATCACGTCAGTAAAAACAGACTATGCAAACAGTATCCAAATTTGTAAGCCATGTGCAAAATACAGTAAATGAGGTAATGTTGTAGTTAATCAGTATTGTACACATCCAATGTGTTACCTTTTGTTATACAAACCACAACAAGGCAATTTCAGACAGGGTCAAGACTCACCTGTTTGAAAAGAAGTAGGTTCTAGAAGTATTGAAGATGCATCAACTGTTGATACCTTTACAACACTACAAACTAGATTCCTTCTCCAGGTGTAGAGCAGGTTTTGCTAGAACCATTCTCCAGGGCTTGTGAACCCTCATCTTTTCTTTTCTCATTCAGTGTAAGCTATGGTAGTCTACCCATATAGCTAAGGCTACTACAGAAATGACCAAATTATGAACGCAGTACAGTAGCCACTCCCTCCCTCAATCCCCTTTTATTTTTTGTTGCCAGGGCTCTGTCCCTTTTCTCTTGATTGGCAAGAAAGCTCTGAAGGGCTTGGCACCCAAGCCATTGATTTTCTTCACCTCCACTTAAGAATGGTTTGGGTGCACAGAAGGTACCATTAAGCTATGGAAACAGGCCAGCTGTTGTATCCTGTGCAGCTAAAGCTATTGCAGCAGTGATCATTCCAACATCTAGCATTATGGTAAGTTTACTTGCATGATTGTACTTTATATACCCTGACATATGGTGATGTAATTGACATACTATAGGGAATTATTATTGAAAGCATTCCTTCTACTCTTA
Organism: Protopterus annectens; assembly: GCF_019279795.1. Taxonomy (NCBI): domain Eukaryota; kingdom Metazoa; phylum Chordata; order Ceratodontiformes; family Protopteridae; genus Protopterus; species Protopterus annectens. The sequence continues at coordinate 1,585,192,046 of NC_056739.1, read as the reverse complement.
GCACTCATTTATAATTTTATAAATATGACCAAATACAATGTATTTCCTCAAAAATTGTGTTGTTATGGTGAGTTATTAGTATAACTGTGTTTTTACTGGCACTGATTCACATTATGAAACCTGTGTGTGTATCTATTTATAGACATACATACACACACACACACACGCAGATGTGTGTGTTTGCAGAATAAGAACAAAAAAGACAAATGGAAAAAGTACTACTACAGTAGTTCTCATGACTTAATTTATCTTGTACATAGGTTATCAGACATGGATTCTACTTTAGCACTAATGAAGCCTTATAACCTCATTTTTATTTTTCCATAGGTACTCCAGAATTCATGGCCCCAGAAATGTATGAAGAACACTATGATGAAGCCGTGGATGTTTATGCCTTTGGAATGTGCATGTTAGAAATGGCTACATCTGAATATCCATATTCTGAATGTCAGAATGCTGCTCAAATTTATAGGAAAGTCACAAGTGTAAGTCATTCATTACTGTTTATTTAGTAAAAAAATTATGACTTCAGAGTAAGCAAGACAGAGGTTTTAAAGTAAATGCTGATACTAAGATCTGCAGTATCAATAAATAAGATGTTTTTTTGTAATTTAGTATTAGACAGTATTGGTGTACCGCATATTGCTTATAAATAAAAGTGTGCTGTTTTCTTACACCTGGATAATGAGATCATTAAGTGTACCATGTGATAGTATAGAATAACAGATATGAGGGGCATCTTTAACATGCATTTTGGATGGATTTCATTTGAGTGCATGCGGAAATTCCAAGAACCATAATTATGGTCATGAAAACTGCAGAACATTTAAGTGTGAATGTGGGGGATATATAATTAGTCCAGTATAGTGCTATCCTGGAGTATTTCAGCAACTCCATGGTATGGTGACTTTGGAATTTATTTATGCAAGAAATATCCCCATGTATAAAATGGGAAAAGGGATTGTGAAAGGATGGATCGATCAAGGATGGGATATAAAGTTCACATGTGAAAGTGTTTCAGAGATACAACTTTGAGTGTTGTAATTCACTATTTTGTCTGCAGTCTGTTCAGTTTTCAAAGTAGTGGTATTTGCAATTTTGGGATTGACACTTCCAAATAGGAAGCAATGTTATTGATATGAATCATACTCTTAAAATGGTGTTGCTGGACCAATTAAAATGATTGTGGAATTCATGAGGCAATATACAAACTGATTAGGATGGAGAGGTACTAATGCTTGTTTTATTAACTACAATATTTCACTGTTTAAGTAACTGCAAGTTGGCAAATACAATTCTGTTTCTTGCAATGTTGATACCACCACAGTGAGTGTGGTGACGCATGCAGCATCAGTTCACATACTAGGTTGTTTGAGACGTCTTACCAGTCTCGTATATTTAGGTTTGAAATGGCTATTTTTTCAGAAGTAGTTAAAAATAAACTAATTTTCCTTTGTAGAAAATGCTACAAGTCACTACCACAAAAATATGGTATTGCAACACAGAGGGTTAAGTCTGGGGACTGATAATGAACATTGGCTACTAGTCTTTGAATTATCATCACCAGCTCAATTAATTGATATTTGATGTTATCATTTTCAATTATTTATCATTAAATGTATTCAGAAACAATTGCTAGGGTATTTCCTCCAGAAAGAACTCCTGTCCCCAACACGTTATGGCTTCCGTCCTTCTCTTAGTACTAGCACTGCCCTTCTAACTTGTATAGATATTGTCAATAAAGCTAACGATGATGGGAAACTAGTCTGTTCCATATTTCTAGACTTGTCTAAACCCTTTAATGCAGTTTGGCACACAAACTTCTACTTCACATGTCTTCACTAGGTCTCTCAGTCCACCCTTCTGTAGTTCAGAAGCTACCTGTCCAATAGGTTTCAGTCAGTAAAATGGCACTCTCTCGCCTTACCTCCCAGTCACCACAGGTGTACCACAAGGCTCTATCTTTAATCCCATCTTGTTTAACATTTTCACCACACCCTGTATATTTCCCCACAACAGGCCACCCTAATACAATTCTTAAATGATTCCATTCTCATTTGCACATCTGACAAACATGATACACCTCCAAACAATTACTCAGGAAAACTTTAACGGTTACTGAAACATAGCTTCATAACTCACAACTCATGCTCAACCCAAAAAAGACCAAACTACTACTTCCCAAATCCCTTTCTCAAGAAAAAACTAAATTTAAAGGACAACGGGATTCTATTATTATATGTTCAAGTTATCTGTCCTTTTCCTCCCTATGTATTGTCCCTGCTATGAATAAACAACAACAAAGCATTTAAAATATTTTAAATTGACTGTTTCTGTCCACTAGAAGAGTACCTTACTGTACTGTGGTGGTTTTATTTTCAAAAAACATTTATCCACTCTGAAAAAGTCTCCAATGCCACTGAATGCAGGTAGTTTTCTGGCCAATTCCCTCCCCAAACTGACATCATCATGACCATCCTAAAAACCCACCCATGCTGTGATGTCACAGCTCCCTGGTCCTTCCCCTACCCATACAGAAAGTAAAGGCAAGAACAAGGAAACAGTACAAGTCAAGTCTCTTGCTGTGAGCTGTCAATCACAGCAGTTAAGAGCTCAAATTACCCTTAGCACTTTGACAGCCAGGGAAGTTATGTATGAAGGGGGGATGGGAGATGAGTCAAACCAGTACAATTCAGGCTTCACAAAAAAAAAAAAAATTGCAGTTTAGCCATTCTAAAAAGAAGCAGCAGTAAAAAGCACTTTGAAAGTCTGCTCTGTGGCATTTGCACTGTTTGTGTTTTAAGTAGTCATTGAACTGCATGAAATGTTACTTAAAATTAACTGACTGAAAGACAGTAGTGTTTGCATGTAAAATCAATGCAGTGACCATATCTCTCAACCTTCCATCTCCAAAATGAGGAACACTAGCCCTCATAATGTGGAACAAATGGGCAAAATGTGGAACACATACTAACAACTTCAAAAAGGAAGGTCACAAGATGGTTAAAATATGGTGTTTTTACTTATAAAAAAGATCTTTTGATGAATTAATATCATTCTTTTCTATTTACCATAGATACCAATTTAAAAAATTCCTAACACTAAATGTGAGACACACTCTTTCAATGTGGAACTTCGAGGAACATTAACTTTTTAAGATCCCAAATGAGGTACATTCCTCATAATGAGGTACACTTGAGAGGTATGGCATTGACAGGAGCTTTAGGAAGAAAGAGGCCTGCATGATGTAACTTTACAGATGAGCACTGCATTGTGGGATATCCAGTGGCAGACTAAACAATCAAAATTACTTCAAGATGCAAGACCCCAATTGGTCAAACTTATTACTTACTTGTACAAATATTTAAAAAACTGTAAATAGTCCCAGAGTGGTATTAAAATGTAAGAAACACCAAACCATGATGAAATAAACAAGTTTTTTGAGTCTGTGGGTGCGGTTCTCCTTTAAAGTCCTTTGTGTTGATAATACAGCCCTTGAAATCACTTCTCATGACAAATTATTAGGGGTGATAGTGGATAATAAACTTACATGCAACCTGCATATACAAGATTGCATGAGAAAAGCTCATCAAAAACTAGGGATGCTTTACAGAGCCAAAACCTTTCTCTCCAATGCAAATAAAACTACACTTAACACTACTTATCTCCTCCCCACACTTCTTTATGGTGCATCCATCCTTACTACCTCCAGGCTTCACAGAAATTAAAAATTGAACAATGCTATAACAAAGTTGCTAAATTTGCAGCAAATACCCCTTTCAGAACTCACCATTGTATAGCGCTAAAAGGCTTAAATTGGTTAAAACTGCCCCATCAACATACCTCTCAATTGTCCAGATTTTTTAATCATATTTTTAATCTGTTCTTCATAAAATGTTTGCTTTGTGGCAAATTATTGAGGACTGAAGCCCAACACATGCTAATGCAAAACCTGTTGTTTTATCAACTAAGTTTGTAAGAACAATATTCAAAAAATGTCCCTTATTTGTGTAAGCCCCCCCCACCTCATTATTTATGGAGTTGTCCATATTTCTTGCTCTAAGAGTTTGAGAGGTATGCTCATCTAGTAACACATACACAGCTTTTTACCACCCATAAAAGTATCCAGCATCTATCTGCCTGTCCAGCACTAAAAAACATACTATGCAACTATTTTTCAAGTCAGTCATTGTGATCCAAATGACCACAGAATCTTGTCCACAAACCAATCAAATCTGCTGGGCATTGTCTGTACTCATAAAATGTTGCTAATCCTGGGACTTCTTACCTGTATCCATCAGGTCCAACATCCTCCCTCCCATCTTTCAAAACAACTCTGAAATACTTCCAAGCTAAAATCTTGCTCAAAACGAGGATAAACTATATCTAAATGTGAACAAGTACATTTTCATTGCTTATACCTCCTTACTCTCCTTTCTTCACTTAATTCCTTCCTTCTATCAAATTCAATTTCTTGACTCTTTCTGTAAATATACAATAAGCCTAGTTTTCCCTCAGTTTATATTGCATTTCCTGATTGTATTAGACTAACTTACCTTTAATTTCCCTGCAAACTGTCTAAAATTTCCACTTGGTATTAAATGATTGTCATATAACAATGTTATTATTTAAACTGCAGATGTTTTGTTTTATTTCTGAAGATTGTAAAATTATTGTTCTTAAAATGTTCTATAGTAATTTGAAGTTTTTCTGCCAGGGCCTCCACTGAAAATGGGCTTCTACCTAGCTGGACTTTCCCTGCAATCAAATGTCAATAAATAAATACATTTTAGATTCTACTTATATAATGTATTTCTCTCAGCTAGTCATCAGACAAGACAGTGATCCTGGGCTGCACTTTTGAAAAGACACTTGGTGGTGGTGGGCTTGCCACCTTAGCTGCCAAATGAAGAAGTGAACTGTAGAGGCTGTGGCCAACTCTTGGGTCATTTCCAGATTGCATGCTTTGGCAGCTAACTTAATTCCAGAAGAGAGACGCAGCTACTGCTTACATCATTAATGTTCTGCTCAATTCTGAAATTGGTTCTTATATTAGAATTTTGATTGCAAGTGACTTGAGTAGTAGATCAGTATTTTAGTATTGAGCTTTATTTATGCAATGCAGTAGCACTTTCCAAACTGTTTTGCAGTAAAAACTGTTAATTTTCAAAACAGAACTCTGAGCTGGTAGCTGTGAAGAGCAAAATGTTTCTTTTACCCCCTAGAATTTTAGAATTGTTAGAGGGCTGTCATTAACAGCACCCAGCAGTTTAGTTTTAATAGTCTTACCTTAAGCTCATTTTCTCATCCACCTATTAATGTTAGCAAAGGTTTTACTTAAATCTGGCAAAAGTACAATTTTATTTACACCTGTATATAAAGCTTTTCCATTTTATTTGCTGCTCTACCAAGATACAGAAATATTATACATAGCTAGGTAAGAAAGTGGAAGTCCAGGTGTAGTAACCAACACTGTCTAAACATATAAACATTTGAGAAAGCAAAATTACATGCAACTATACTTCAAAGTTGCTCTTAAGAAGTTGGTCCAGCTAAGCAAGCAATTCTGAAGTAGTAAAACAATCATAAAATACTTTTTCTATTCTGGTTTGACATGTTTGAAATTACAGAATTTCATGCAAATTACACCTTAAAGCACACTGTGCATGTTAGTAGAAGTCAAGTGATTGCTCTCAAGTTTCGCTAACATGCCTTTATATATATATATATATCTTTAGATATCTTGATTTCATATATAAATTTCAAAAATGAAGATTCTTTGTTTGAGGTCCTCTGTCACTTAAATTCAAGACTTCTCCTTCAGGCCTAATCCATGTGTGGAATTACGCCCAGTACTCTGGTGAGATTTTCCAGTTGTCTGAGAGTCTGTAAACATGTTTGGTTATAAAGCAAGATACTATTTGTAATGCCCACCACTGCTACCAATATGTGATGGCCACCAATATGTGTCATCTCCACGCTGGGCCAGTAATCAAGGAGCCTGAATCCTTATCAATGACACTGGAGAGGGATGTGCACTTGGAATACAAATGGACACATTCAGTATTTCCAGATGCAGACCTCTCTGCATAAGTACAATTTCCCTTAAGAGCACACAGGGAACACACTCGACCAGGGGTCTGGATGTGTCCATGTCTGTCTCCCTCCAGGTCCCCAATAAGATTCACCACTGGTACAGCAGTAGGGTTAGGACCTTAGCCGAGTGTCCAAGCCAAGTCCTCCAGCACCCTCTCTGTAAACCCAGTGCTTCACGTCCCTGACCCATATAGCTGACACACACACACCTGGGAAAGGCTGGCACACATTACCCACTCTACCAGCTTTGCCCAGACTATAAGGTAGTTATCACTGCCACCAATCAATTACTATAAGGCTCTTAAAAGGGTGTCCAATTATACTGTGTAATATTTATATTAATACAAATAAATGGTAGTAGTTGAGCAAGATAGCTAGGCCTTCTGGAGTGGTCCACACAGTGTCATCAAATAAATATAAGTACGCTCAAAGGTTAAGTACTTCCTGTAAGGATCAGCCACAATAAAAGTTTTAAATATATTTAATAATAAATAATAAAAGTACATGAAATACTGAATATATATTCACAGTAAACTACAGAGTTCATAACACAGGAAATATTGAAAAGAACATTGATGGACATACCTCTTGAGTGTACCTCATTATGAGGAATGTACCTCATTTGGGGTCTTAAAAAGTTCATGTTCCTTGAAGTTCCACATTGAAAGGGTCTTTCACACATCCAGTGTTGGGTGTTTTTAACTTTGTTGTGTCTTTCGGCTTTTTCCCGGTTAGGGGTCGTCACAGCGGAACTCTGGTCCGCTAATGATTGGCAATAGATTTTTACGTGCCGAGTTGCCGGCCCTGACGAACAACCTTCCATGAAGGTACGCCCATTCACGCATGTCTCCACAGAGAAGACGCTGTAGCTGAGAATCGAACAGGACAAAGTCTTACTGTGAGATGACAACGCTACCGCAGCACCACCACCGCAGTTGTTGGGTGTTTTTAACTATCCATGGTAAATATAAATGAATCATATTCATTCATTAAACTATCTTTTTCATGAGTAAAAGCAGCATATTTTAACCAATGTATGACCTTCCTAACTGAAGCTGTTAGTAAGCCCTTAGCAAGTGTTCCACATTTTGCCCATTTGTTCCATATTATGATGGCTATTGTTCCTCATTTTGACAATGTGAGGTTGAGAGCTATGTCAATGGACAGACTCAGACAAATAAAGAAAAATTATATCTAAACTTAGTTTCACTATATTCCTGACTGAATCTAAGAGAATTACTGTTAGTTAGGTTACTTATTACCACATGGCAAAATGCTGTGGGTGAGTGGTTTTTCTAGTCAGGCTTCCCAAACAGAATACTCAATACTCTGAGATTTATCTTTGTAATATCTAAAATATAATTTCCAAGAGGGCTGGCAGAATGACCTCATCTGATCACCTGATTCTACATTCTCACAATATTTCCCTTTGAGGCTGAGACAGGAAGTTAGCACAGACTGCCACAGTATGCATCCAAATGTTTATGCAGTGCTTGGGAACACCTCTCTTTTCATTGAGCTAATGGACAAAGGATCTTCCCCAGATTCTGCATCTCTCGTACTATTCAGCACTGTAGGGGTGCCTTTTAAGTGTTTAACAGCTCATTTGCATTTCCCTTATTTTTCTTAAAGTTAACCTCTGATGTACCCGTATTCTCTATTTAAACATGTACATTTAATTCAACTACAGTGATACATGTTCATTTCTCTTCATTTCAGCAGGGTGCACTGTTGATCAAGTTCAACACGAGCAAAGCTCACAAATACATTTTCAGCAGAAGCATCTGTACAAAATCAATTTGATATGTAAATGACCTACAGTTCTAATACATTTATAACACAAGCATCTTGTATAAATCAGTTTGATATTCAAAGAACATATTCTTTATAAAACTCCAGCTTGGCTATGCTGGCACTTACCTTTATCATCACACTATTATTGGCCTATTTTACTTAAAAATAAAGAACTTTCAGATTTAATTAAAATGTACCCCTGTATTTCTTATAAAAGAGGATGTAGTATAGCAAATATGGTGGTACACAGCAAATTTATTCCCCCGATAGCATACTTAGTAGGCAGTTTCCTTTAAGGACTGGGACATTTGAATGTGGTAAATGTTCTATATGTAAATATATTGTTAATAATTTTTCTAAAGTTAATGGTGGAAGATTTTGTCCTATGAAAGAATTTTATTGTAATACAGAGAGAATAACTTATTCCCTTGAATGTCCATGTGGGTTATTTTACATAGGAGAGAGTTGAAGGATAGTTAAAATCAGATTTCAGGCACATGTTAGACACATCAAAAATGAGCGAATAGAAAGCCCATTGGTTATGCACTTTAAACACTTTCACAGTAGTGATCCAACTGGCTTAAAATGTTGTATTCTGGAACAAGTATCAGTAAGGTTGGGTGAACATGTGGATTTTAAGGATAAATTGCTGTATAAGGAAACCTTATATTTATTTTACTTATTTAAGGCACTTGTGCCAAGGCGCTAGAGGTCAATAAAATATATTTTTGTGGTCTACGTTTCTGTGGCAGTCATTTTTCTTTGTTGTCTTGTTTTCTGAGTGATTTTTATACTGTCAAGCTATTCTGTGGGGTTTCTTCTTTTTTTGTTGCAACCAACACCAAGGAGTTGTGTGTGATGGAGTATCAGATTATCTGCACCATAAAACTATCTTGGTGGCTTATTCACCCTTTACAGTGCCAGATGTTATCAGTGGCTATCTACTTTATTTTACATCTTTCTGCTTATGTGAGTAATTTAGATACTTTCCTGTCTTTTCCTGTGGAGTGCTTACCACCTTATCAAAGTTAGATGCCTTTTATGCTTTAAATGGTTCTGTGTAGTCTGAAACTCGTAAGAGTGTACTTAACGACTTTGATATTGCATGTCTTAAAGACCTACTGTGAAGATTGGGTGAAGGCTGCCGGCCGAGCCAGATAGACTTTTGGAGATAATTCTGTCATCTGTAAATATTATTGTAAACCACAGGCTTGTTGTCTTAAATGGTAAAAATAGAGTTACATGTGGAACTGAAAAAATGCAACAGTGCACTCTGCTGTAAAGAAGCTAAGTCAAGCATTTTATGACTGTCTTTGATCTTTAAGGTTTGCTCGGATGGTCTAGATGAAGGAATTCTTGCTATTGTTTTAAGACCAGATTTAATGGCCAGAATTTGCATTCATACATGTCTTTAATGGCTTTGCTTCCTGACCTGGTGTGAGCTTACTAAAGAATGTAGCCTGTTAGCTTGGGAACCCGAGGAAGTGTGAAGAATGATATAATGTGAACCAGGAATCTGATTTTAAAAACAGAGAAAATCAGAGAGCATTAAGCATTTTTGTCTTGACCATCCAACTCATCAGCACTCTGCCTGTGTTCTATATGTAAGTTTATCTTAGACTTGTATTTTCTCTTAGAAATAGCTAGAAACTAGAAATATTAGGCTGTGTTTTTCTGTGATGTCAGAACTGTACTAATTAATTATTTATGTATTTCTCTGTGATCTCTGAACTCGAGAAGCACTGTGTAGTAAAAAGTATTGTCTTGTGTTTTAATTATTTATTATTAAATATTTTAAACCCTTTTAACTATGGCTGTTTTGTGCAGAAATAATTTAAGCTCTAGAATACATTGCATGTATGTAGTGATCCTGTACCAAGTCACTCTAATAAGCCTTGACTGTTTAGTCACACATACCAATTGGATAATAATATTGCACAGTAATAATTGGACACCCTTTTAAGGGCCTTTGAGTAGGTGTTTAGTGGGTGGTGGCAGGGTACTACCGTATCGTCTAAGAAAAGGGGGCATAGCTGGAGGACCTGTGCCATCCTTCCCCAGAAGTGTCTGTGTGGTTATATAAACTTTTCTCAAACTGTGTGTGTGTGTGTGTCAGCTTCTTGGGCAGGAACACAAAGCACTGGTTGGACAGAGAGGGTGCTGGAAGTTTTACCTTGCCCACTATGCTGAGTTCTGGACCCTATAGCTGTGCCAGTGGGGAATCTTATTGGGGACCTGGAGAGCTGTGATCTCTGTGCGCTCTTGGGGAAATTACACTTTACTGTATTTGTTATCCTTTCCTCCTATATGAGACGCCCCTCACTGGTGTTAGTGGTGAGGTTTGAGGCTCCTCAGTTGCTGGTCCAGTGCACGGGCATCACACCTACATGGGTTTGTTATATAATGCTTTAGCAGTTATTGTTTCTGTACCAGTTTTTATCTTGTATTGATTAACAAAACTTCTTTAAAACAAATATTCTAATGTCAGTCCACTTGACTACCTTTGTGTGCATTATATGTCTGGACTTATTTTTTTTATAAATTATTTTGACAGAGCATGAACTTCTGCCATAGTGATGCGATGTCTTGCTTAAACTATGTCTTGCTTTATGCTTTAAGCTCTGTTTCGTCTTATCTTTGTTTTTTCCACTAGATTGATCACTGCTGGAGTAGCTGCTCCCTCCATCCGCCTGTCTAAATGTTTTTATTGCCAGGGTGAGGACCTTTATTTTCATTTTCCTAGCACTGAAATTTTCAGGGCTCTAGCCTCCCTCTTTTAGTTAACATGAAAACTCTGAAGAGCTTGGTCCCCAAACCACTCCTATTCTTCAGTTCTAATTGAGCTGGTTAACTGTTTAGTTGCACAAAAGTTGCCCTTAAGCTTTGGTCTTTACTCCTGAGAAATCTGATTTTTCTTTCTTTCTCATTCTCTCTGTTTTTTCCTGCATTCCCCCCAAGGCTTGGCAGCCAACTTGCTCACCACTTTGGGTCAGGCCCATGCATTCCCCCATTTGCAGCTTCACCATCATCCAGGCAGCCATCAGAGGATTTTTTTCTAAGCCCCTACCACAAGCCCATGGCAGATGACATGAATCCCCTGCTTAACAGAGGACCTGTTGTGCTGTCTCATAAAGAACACTCATACTTCCACACATGTGCAGTGATGACTGCATTGCGCAAATACACTGCTTGTCAAAGTGTAGCATCCATCCCCTGAGATGCCCATGGCAAGCTGGTGTTGTCCAGTTCCATCTTCTCCCATCAGCTTTTGTACTTCTCTAACACAAGTCACTCATCATTGGTTGAGTTTCAGTTAAGACTTTATCCATCTTACCCCCATGAATCAATCTGTCAGTGGTGTGAGTTAGCTGCTCTATTTTTGATTGACAAGTTTGCCTCATTTAGATAAGCATTGTCCTTGTACAGCCTCAAGCAGTGACTTATTTGAGACTTGGACATCAGCTATATTTGCCATCTTTGTTATGACAGTGTCATTTTGTTCTAACACACTATTTTTGTTCATTCATCATCATTTTCCAGTTGTAATTGTAGCTTAGCCTTATATCCCCTTATAACTGTCATCCATCCTAATGGCAAGTTTTTCCTCAAATGAATCATCTACTTTCCTGCACATGACTGATGCACAGTAGTCTATTCTTTTTAACCTTCTCTCTATTTGGCTACTTTGGCTTCTGTTCTTATGTCTTTATTTCTTCATCTGTCCTACAGTGTGTATCCTACTACCCCTCTCAGACTCTCTAACTCCATCACTTCAAGCTTCTTCAGTTGCTCTACTATCACTTCTCAGGTTTTTATGTCATACAGAAGTATTGGTTTATCCCACTGTTTTATACACGTTATTTTTCAGCTAGTTTGGCATTCTTTACACATTATCCATGACACTTTGTGCCAGCTGAGTGCAGTCCATCTGTTTCTAGTTTTGATGTCCTTATTCAGATTTCCGTTATTCTCAACTATACCTTTCAGGTGCTTGAAGCTGTTAACTCTCTCAATGTACATCATCTTCTGATTTCACCCATTTGCTGATATGCCCATCATCTTGTCTGCAATCAGATTCATCTGGTGTGCTTTCAGTGTTACTTCAAGACTTAGAATGTAAAGTTGGACATTACATGCATCTGTTAATGTCGCTTCTCTCACTGCATGCAAACACTCAACTGCACTGCATGCTGATCTGAATCTGAACTTCTAGTCTCCCATCTTACATACTACTACTACTCTGCATTTTATCAGTCACCATCTCCAGTGAATTCTAGCTGGAATCCACATCAGATTACATTTATTTTGAAGTAACACTAAAAATGAATGCAAGTAAATGGTGCTTGTTAAAATGGAGGGCATTTGTTTTGATGTGAAGCAGCTCTTTAAAAGAAGCTGATAGTCTGCACTGACAAAAAATAACTTAGTCTGTACAAGCAGTGAAATCAAGAGCTGACAGTCACCTTGGATACAATATTATCTGATTAATGTATTCCTTTGTGCCTGGGCAAATGGTTCAACTGTCTATCCTACAGAAGAGTGGAAGACACGTTTGCTACAAAAGCTGTGTCTAATCTTTCTTGTATACATGGTCCAGTTTTAATGGCTGACTAAGAAATAATACAAATTGTTTATATTTTATAAGTTTCACTAAAAAGACAATGTTAAGTTGTCAATCTCGCCTTCATTCTTGCTGGATGGGTTCGGAGCCGATCCTCGGCTCCGACTCGGCACTTGCTAAGCTTGAGAACTCCTTTTACCAGCTCGAGGCAACCCTATATCCCATGATGCAAGGCGAGACTACCTCAGATCTCGCTTTGCGCTTTGAAGAGGTCTCTTTTGCCAGCTCAGGTGAGTTTTATAATTCAACAGTTTATTCAGGGTTTCCCTCCCTTTTTCTTATTTTTTGTTAGTATTACATATAGTGTGTATTCTATACTAGTGCCCACCCTATATTCCTCTTTTGGTTAGAACTTAAAAGTTAAATTTATTTCAGTTAGGCCTAAGCCTCCCAGTTCTTTAATCCCTGTCAGTTTGTGTGTGTTTGGGATTAATTGTGTGACTTGTTCAGTGTGTGTGTTATTGTGTTTCTTAGACTATGTCTAGGGAAGGAAAGGTCTCAGGCTTCAAGAAGTGTGACTCGTGCTGTCAGAAGATGTCTCTGACAGACAGTCACACTTCTTGTGTTTACTGCCTGGGGCCTTTACACCTGCACGACTCCTGTGCTATATGCCATTCTTTTAGCCAGAGAGTCCTGCAGGAGAGGAGGAACAAGTTGATCCTCCGTGGCTTATTAAAGCCAGAAGGTTCACCGACAAAGACTGGGTCAGGTAAACCTTCCAAGCCACCTAAGGTTCAGGCTACAGTGGTTAAGCCTTCCCCGGTGGCTCCGACTCCTTCGGAGTCGAGATCGGCTCCGGCTGGAGCCGATCTTTCTTCCTCTGAGGTGGTAGTGTCGGTTCCTTCCGGCTCCGACACACAGTCTCCAGTTGCCTTGTCGGCACTGGCTGGTGCCGACGTGTTATCCAGTATCGAAGCCGAAAAGTCTTCGGCTCCATCTGGAACCCAGAGGACGTCGGCTCCGATGGCTTCGTCCAAGAAGAGATCTCAGTCCCCTTCTCTGGAGTCGATTCACTCGGCTCCGAGGTCTCCTCTTTTATCGGAACGGAGTCATCAGAGCCGATCTTCGAGATCTTCCAGGCTGTCTGACCACGATTTAGAGAGGGTGGTAAGCAGGCTGTTGAAGTCACAGGCACTAGCCCAAATGCTCTATAGCCCGTCTCAGCAGACTTCGGCTATTGCTCTTCCCCTTGAACTTCCTCCTCCGACTCTCCTCCAGAGTTCGGAGCCGGAGCTTCTCGGGACAGTGACCGTGTCGGCGCCGGAGCCGATACATCCCCTTTTGGCTCCGTCGTCTTCGGCTCCGATCTCCTCCATGAGACCTTCCTTGGAGGGATCCGGTCATCGAGTTTCCCTTGTCGGCTCCGAGGGGGCTAGTGGCATCGGACCCTTGTCCGACCCCGCTCTCCCTCTCGGGGCTTCGGCTTTGGTAAGCTCGGCACCGACATCGGCCTCGGAGCCTTCTGTCTCAGTGGAGCCGGGAATTCCTGTTTCTTCGGAACAGGAGTATTCTGGTCTCCCTGGGAGGGGAGCCTTTGAGGTGATGAGGAGTGTCCTGGCACCTGAGCCAGGTCAACGGTCCATTCCTTTAGCTCCTCCCTCTTCGGTGCCTGTTGATGTCTCTTGCCAGCCTCTTGCTCCCAGGCCCAGGGATCCATCGCCCCAGGTTTCCCCATTGGGAATAACTTCCTCTTCCGAGGTTTCTCCTGATCCCGCAGGGGAACCCCCGCGCAAGAGGACGTGTAAGAGGAAACACACAGACTCCCCTGAGTCTACAACATCAGATACCGACTTAGATGAGTCGGAGGGATCCCCCCGGTCCCCCTCTGAGGATGTCTCCTTTTCAGACATCCTGGAACTCCTCAAACAGAGGGGGAACTGGCCTTCCATTGACCCCTCCGAGGATGAGTCGGTATACCTGGAGGCTTTTGGATCCCGACCCTCCACCTCCTGGGTGTCTCCACCTTTCGACCCACTCATGCAGGTAGTGGCTCGGAAGGCGTGGGCAGCCCCGGATTCTGTGGAACCTGTCCCCAGGAGGCCATCCAAATTTATTATGGCCCCTTCAGACAAGCAGTTTCTTTCTAAGGGCGTCTCTGTGGATGCTATGGTGGTGGCGGCCACCAAGAAGGAACTTGCGGATCCTTCCGTGCCTGTCCATCCTCCTAACAAAGACTCTAGGACCATGGATAGGTATGGCAAGCGGATGTTTTCTTTAGCGACCTTTGCTATGCGTTCGCTGAACTACCTTTGTCATTTCACCAGACTTCAGAGAGATATTCTCAAGGAACTAGGTGAAGTGGTTCAGGATCCTTCAGCTGCTGGGGCTCAAGACAAGATTGCCTCACAGCTAGCAATCCTAAATTCTTTAACCAACTCCTCCATGCGGCTCATATCCTATGCAGCCGATGGAGCGAGCAGAGCCGCAGGCACAGGAGTGGCTCTTAGACGTCAGGCCTGGATGCGGCTTTGTAATTTCGAAGACCCCTTTAAGGCATCCTTCACCAATACCCCCTTTGACGGTTCAGCTTTGTTCGGACCTCAGGTGAAGGAAACCTTGACCAGGTGTGAGCAAGACGGCAAAACACTTTCTGCCATAGGAGTACATTTTTCCACTCCTTCTAGACCCTATCCCAAAGGTCAGAAAGGAGGAAAGATGTGGTTCCGTAAAGCCCAAGGAGTAGCGCCAGACACACGTGGTCAGTTTACCCCCAGAGGCAGAGGGGGTAACAATAATAGACGCCGCCCTAGAGGCAGGGGGGGTCCCCAGAATCAGGGTAGCAGGGAGCCTCTTCGTGACAAACCCTTTCAGCATCCCTGAGGTGTTGCCCGACTGTCCACCCTTGGAGGCAGTCGGGGGAAGGATATCGCTGTACCCAGTAGTCTGGCGTTCTCTCTCACAAGACATGTGGGTACAGTCGATCATATCCGAGGGTTACAAAATCCCCTTCGAAAGGTATCCCGTACCTCACCAATCCCTTCCAGACATCTCACCCGGTCAAAGGGATTTGGCAAAACAGGAGGTTTCAAAGCTCCTAGAAAAAAGAGCCATCCAGACTGTTCCAGCAGACCAAGTAGGATCCGGCGTCTACTCAAGATTCTTTTTGGTCCCCAAAAGGACGGGAGATTGGAGACCGATTTTAGACCTGAGCAATCTAAACAGATTTGTCAAGAAGGCAAGATTCCGGATGGTCACGCTTCAGTCCATTCTGCCTTTTTTGGGCAAGGACAACTGGATGTGCTCGATAGACCTTCAGGACCTTCAGGACGCGTACTATCACATAAAGATACACAGATGCTCCAGGAGGTTTCTCCGCTTTCGGCTAGGGACCAGTCATTATCAATTCAGAGCCCTGCCCTTTGGCCTCACTTCAGCCCCCAGAGTGTTTACCAAATGCATGGCAGTGGTTACGGCTCATCTGAGATGTCAAGGATTCCAGGTGTTTCCTTATTTGGACGACTGGCTCCTCTCCGCCACCACCAAGCATCAGCTTCTTCAGAGCAGAGACTACACTCTGCAGCTTTGCAAAAAGTTGGGAATATCAGTGAATTTCGAAAAATCTTCTCTGCTGCCTTGCCAATCTATCACCTTTATAGGCGCAGAACTAAACACCGTCAGTATGTTAGCCAGACTAACAAATCAGAGAATTCTGGACATCCAAAAATACGTTCGGATCATTTTACTGAGCAACAAAGTCAAAGCCAGATTGGTTCTGAAGGTTCTAGGTCTTATGGCTGCGGCCATTGTACTTCTACCATTAGCTCGCTTCCACATGCGTCTTCTGCAGTGGATGTTATTCACTCAGTGGTTGTTCCAGAACCTACCCATGAGGCACGAAATCTTGGTTACACAATCGTGCAGGACTCATCTAACCTGGTGGATATCTTCCCCTCTGCTTCATCAGGGCCGACCATTTGTTCCCCCAACTCCGGTTGCTACAGTCACTACGGATGCCTCTCTGATCGGGTGGGGGGGGGCATTATCAGGGCAGGATGGTCCACGGGACTTGGCAACCCACAGAATACCATCTGCACATAAATGTCCTGGAGATGAGAGCGGTGCTTTTAACGTTGCAAGCCCTCAACGACTTTCTTCCCTTGGGGACTATTGCAGTTCAAACGGACAACATGTCTGTAGTCTGGTACATCAACAAACAGGGCGGGACCAGGTCCTATCCTTTGTGTCGAGAAGCTCTCAGACTTTGGCAATGGGCAATCTCCTCTCATCAGTTTCTGATAGCAACGCACATCCCCGGCAGGTCCAACCTCTTAGCGGACAGACTGAGCAGAGCCATTCTCATGCCTCACGAGTGGTCTCTCAAACAATCGGTAGTGGACGAGATTTTTCTGAAGTGGGGCACCACTTGTTGCGACCTTTTTGCTACACCCCAAAACAGCAAATGCCCGGACTTCTTCACCCTCTTTCCCCTACCAGGCCAACCCCTGAGAGACTCTCTAACCCAGGATTGGCCCCGGGGACTTCTGTACGCTTTTTCCCCTTTCCCCTTAATTCCACAGGTCATTCAGAAAGCTACCGTTTTGAGAGCCAAGTTGATTCTCATTGCCCCTTACTGGCCTCGACAAATTTGGTTTCTGTCCCTACATCGTCATCTCCTGGTGCAGCCTTGGCATCTGGACCCAGTTCCGGATCTTCTGATCCACCAAACGGGTCAACAGCACCGGGCCATTCGTTCTCTCAACCTCACTGCTTGGTTGCTCCACTTCCTTCCCTAGCCAGGCTTCCTATGATCTCTGATCCTGTCAGAGATATCTTAATAGCTTCCTTGAAGTCGTCCACCAGAACGGTTTATGCTAGCAAGTGGCGACGTTTTTCCCTATGGGCAAACTCCAGGCGCATTGATCCTTTTACTGCACCTGTGCATTTAATTTTAGATTTTCTGGCTGAAGTTTTTCAGTCAGGATCTTCTTCATCGACAGTTAAAGTTCAACTAGCGGCAATTTCTAAATATCATGTTGGCTTGCAAGATCATAACATAATGTCGCATAGACTATGCAAAGCCTTTCTGAGAGGAGTTTTTCTCCTAAAGCCTCCAATGAAACATCCTCCTCCACAATGGGATCTGAATTTAATGTTAGCATCCTTGATTTTACCCCCCTTCGAACCATCTGCTTCATGCTCCTTAAAGTTGCTGACCTGGAAAACAATATTCTTAGTGGCTGTCACTTCAGCAAGGAGGGTATCTAAACTTCAAGCTCTCTGCATCCGTTCCCCATACTTAGTTCATAGGTTCATAGGTTCATAGGTTCATACTAGGCTATCTGCCCGAGGGCATTTACAAGCCTAGCCCATAGTTTTGTGGCTTACGCCACCCCTTTAGTATGGGGAACTATACCCATTATTTTGCTGTGCCTCTGTTGAGCAGTGACACTGAGGTAATCCCTGGGGTATATCTGCGATCTCCCATCCATTGGTCAAGATTTCTCTTGAACAAGGCCAGCGAGGTGCTCTGCCTCACATATACCGGGATTTTATTCCACAGCATAGGGAGTCTTTGGGTGATGAAATTTGGTTTCTGTCCCTACATCGTCATCTCCTGGTGCAGCCTTGGCATCTGGACCCAGTTCCGGATCTTCTGATCCACAAGGACAGGGTATCCTTGAGAACAAATCCATCTTTTCTGCCCAAAGTTGTTTCTCAGACTAATATTAATCAATCCATCGATCTACCAGTTTTTTTCCCTAATTATTCTGACAGAGCTGAACAAAAACTTCATTTTTTGGATGTCCATCGTCAGCTCAGATATTATTTGCATAGAACTAAACAATTCAGGAAATCGGATCAATTATTTGTTTCCTATGCAGAAAACAGGAAAGGTCTCCCAGTGTCGAAAGTGACCTTATCCAGATGGTTGTCTTCTACCATTTCTTATGTGTATTCGCTCAGAGGCAAGCAACTACCCTCAAAACAGAAAGCACATTCAACCAGGAGCCTATCCACATCTACAGCCTTTCATGATAGGCTACCCATTGATACCATTTGTGCAGCAGCTACTTGGGCCACTCCTCATACCTTTGTCTCTCATTATAAATTAGATTTGGCCTCCAGGGACAGAGCCAGTTTTGGTTCCACAGTACTCAAGAGTCTGTTCCATTGAGCCACCCGGGATACAGGTACTAGGGACGCGGTCCCATCCAGCAAGAATGAAGGCGAGATTGACAACTTAACATTTAGAAGTTATGTACCTACCATAACGTTCCATGTTAGTTGTCTTCTCGCCTTCTTTCTTGCGTCCCTCCCTCCTTCCCCCTGGCCTGGACAGATCTTGAAGGGCTTCTCTTTCTCAGATTTCACTCTCCTGAGTCTTCATTAGAGAGAGTCTATCTTAAGAACTTTTTGCCTAGTTCTTCTAGGCTAGTTTTTGCTCTTCCTTTGGGAATAGTATTATTAGCAGGGTTCTATAGCTACCAAACGAGATCTGAGGTAGTCTCGCCTTGCATCATGGGATATAGGGTTGCCTCGAGCTGGTAAAAGGAGTTCTCAAGCTTAGCAAGTGCCGAGTCGGAGCCGAGGATCGGCTCCGAACACATCCAGCAAGAAAGAAGGTGAGAGAAGACAACTAACATGGAACGTTATGGTAGGTACATAACTTCTAATTTTTGTAGCATGACCTATGAAATAGACCAAGTAAAGAGTGTTACATTGTATTTATTTCTTTTGAATGGAATTGTAGACACCTCAAAAATACACCTATTTCAGCCGCAGCCTTGGCGTTAAAGCCAGAAAAGGCAACTACAGTAGAGACGTGAAAGCAAGTGGCAGTAAAAACATAAGTTGTGTGTGTGTGTGTGTGTGTGTGTGTGTGTGTGTGTGTGTGTGTGTGTGTGTGTGTGTGTGCGTGCGCGCACACACACACAGTGGTCAGTACAGGTCAGACATGTTTTGAGTACCTGGATAGTAGTAATTGGAATTGTATGCAAGAAAAGGGTAGCAGTGGTTTGTAGGGTAGAGGAGATTAGGAATGAGGGTAACAGGAGGAGAATGGAGATATGCCTGTTTGGCATATACTTCTCGGAAGTACAGGCAAGCACGGAAGGGCTGTGGCTGACTACGTTTGCGGACGACTGCAAACTGGGTGCTATGATAGAGTCTCCGGCAGACATGGAGATCCTCCAGAAGGGCCTAAATGAGACTGGTGCATGGTGTCAAAGCCATGGTCTCGAGCTAAACGCAAAAAAATGCGTAGTAATCCCCTTTGGAAAAAAACAGAGTACCCGCGAACTACAACATAGGAGGTAATCCCCTGAAATCTGAAGAAGAAATAAGGGATCTAGGGACCCAAGTAGATAGCCAGCTTTCCTTTGATAACCATGTTGCCAAAGTGGTTAGAAAATCCTTCTATGTGACCCTTCTGATCATGAAAGGGTTCGCATCAAGATCTAAGGATGTAATGGTGCCCCTCTACTCTTCCCTCATCAGACCCATTATTGAGTACAATGCACCAATTGGAATGTACCTGGCTAGACCTCTCCAGAAGCTGGAGAGACCACAGAGGTACCTAACCAAGAGAATTACTGGCCTCAAACAGTTGCCCTATGCAGCACGATTGAAAAAGCCAAGACTGTTCTCTGTTGCATACCGCTTTCTCAGAGGCGATCTCTGTCTAACATACAGAGCCATGTCCAGCCCAGAATTGTTGAACATGCTCCATCTTAGCAAAACCAAATCTACTCGAGCTACACACTCTAGGGATATAAACCTCAACACAACAATGAATAGAACATGCTGGAGGAATAGATTCCCTTCGCAGAGACTTCCCTTACTATGGAACAGGGTCCCGATCTACATAAGACAGAGCCCCTCACTATCACTCTTCAAGAGGAACCTTGATGAGTGGATGGGTAACAGAAAGTTCACACCGGGGATCACACCAACAGCACTACTAGATAGGGGCCAAGGGTACTAGCTGCTAGTACAAGGGTCTAGGGAACTACTAAAGGGGCGGTGAATACCGCACAACGTGGCTGGGCTAATATATGCCTTCGGGCAGATAGCTCAGTACCAACCTATGAACCTATAAAGGAGTGTAGTTAGTAACAACTGAGACAGATGTTGTGCCACTGTCTAAACATATTGCAATTATTGCTTGTTCTGATTTGTATGCTTGTATGGCTGATATTAAGGCTATTTTGATAGCTTTTCTTTTTCTTCCAAGAATAAATCATCTTTGGTATTGGTGCATCAGTTTGATTAGAAAGGTTTTAAATCTTTTTGCTATTACATAAATAGATATTTCATTAATCATTGCAAATCATAAAAAAATTGTAGTTGGAACATAAATCATTGTCTTTATATGGTTTAGATATGAACAATTTCCAGGATGATTTCCGAGGTTGGGAACATGTTTTTTTTTGATAAAATGAAGTTGGAATGTTTTCCCCTAGGTTTTGGTATTTGGAAATGAGGCTATTAGATTAGATTTTTTTTCATGTTGACTGCCATTTGATTTTGATGCTTTGCTGATGTTTAATTTCTTGGTACATTTTTGAATGTCTAATAAAGTAATGTATCTAACTTAATTGTATATTCTTGTGTACTATATTGGTCTTTGATGTCTTTTAAAAAGTTTAATAACTTGAAAGGATTATTTAAGGGGTTGCTGTATGAATAAAGCATAACATAATAGTTGTGAGGTATTTTCTTGTTTGAGAGTGTTTTTCTTTTGTTAAAGCAATCATATGGATCATAGAAATATGACTGAGCAGCGGCTGAGTGCCTTGCCAAAAAACACCCTCGGGTTCTACCAACCTTTTAAAGGAGGGAAGGACTGTTCAGTCCTAGTGTGTAATGTAGGGTACCTATCCAGTTGCTTAAGCTATAATTAAAGGCTGGCATGGAGTTACATTGCTTGACATGCAACGATAATCTATTCTAGAGCAAGGGGAGGTGCTGAGTAATGAAGTCACCTACAGTTTATTTTGCCAGTGATATACTTTTGAAGAAAGTAATTTTATGTAGTCTTTCCTAGAGCTACTGCTCTGTTATTTATACAATGAATTCCATCTTTAATTGCTTGTAGAAAATCTCTGTAAATGAATCATTTTGTATATTTGTTGTAATGGACATTAGATATTTTATTATTGATCTGAATCTTTAATTTGTCTAATAGATAATATTTAACAGAATCCCAGTAAACTTGTGCTGTGGAATCATCCTTGGAGTAGAATTCCTCAAAGAGTTTCACTTACTGGAAAATCACAGTTTGAAATCCTCTAGGTTTTATTAAGGTGGGGAAAATTTATATTTTCAGGCAACTTAATTTCTAGTGTGACAGAACATATGGTGATGGTTGGACATTGTGTTACAATTGCATGTATAGTGATGGTTGGACATTTTGTACTTTGAAAATTGTACTGTGTGTGATTAATCCGTACAAATGAATGCTAGTTTGTTCTGTAAGTACAGGATCATTCAAAATATGGGTTAGCAAACAAAATATTTGGCAAGGTATAATATTTTAGGTTTGATTTTTGTACTTGAGTAATGTTGTTTAGATTTATAATTGTGCATCCATTTTTAGTAACTGCCCTTCTATTCTATGTATTTTTTTTTTTTTTTTCCTTTTCTAGGTGCTTTTCCCCCTTCTGCCTGCTGACTGTCAAGACTTCCCTGGCAGATTCAAGGGTATCCATTCCCTAGATGTGGGGAGTCCCCAGATCCTTTAGTGTCCCATTCATTTCCTAGATGTGGGGAGTCCCTGGAACCATTAAGGTAACAGCTGTCTGGATGGGCTATCATTTAGGTAGACTTTGAGGTGTTTTCTACTCTTGCTACCATCCCAGCAAAGACTGCACTCATACAAGTTCTTAACCCTATGTCTGGACTGGAAAGGGGTAACCCGCATCACCATAGGGACTTTAAAGTGCCCTTCCTTTGTATATACATGGTCCCATGCACACATCAGTGAGGGCTACCATCAAGTGGTGTCTTGATAATCCATAACCCCCCCCCTCAGGATGCCCATTGCAATATTGCCCCTCTTTTAGGGGACTAAGGGACTTTACCTGTGCACATCTGTTTGACCCTAGGATGATCATACCTATCCTGCGTTGCCACCACCATCAAGCACATGCGCCACTAATCAAACTCTGGTCGTATGCCCCATAGTCAGGGCTTTATCCATGTATTCTGGCAGTCCTTGTTGGTTTTGCATTATAATTATTTTATCAAGAGACAACTAAATACATACAACATTATCTATAATTCTATGTTAGTGTACAGTGGTAAACATAACCCCAAATCATGTGCAGGAAATAATGCATACTTCATACAGAGAGTGCTGTAGTCATTCCTAAATCATGGGCTGGCACACAGTGTGCTGGGGGAATGGAAAAGATACAGCAGTACACAGTTACTGCTTTTCATTGCTAGATCTGCAATTTCTTGATTCCTGCCTTGTTGATAAAGCATTTCCCAAGGGATGAGTAGACCTATTATGATTGTGCTTACTGTCGCTTAAGTAGACTGTCCCAGTGGATGCTACAGCAGAAACAACATGTGCACATGTAGACAAAAATGTGGAAATGTTAATGTTATACTTCCTCTGACTCATGACATTGACATCATGCAAAGGAGGACCCATTGACTGCCATTGCACCAGAAAAATAGGAACTTTAATATTAGTATTCAGGTACTGAGTTTGCATGTTTATGCTATCAGCAGTGTCGAAATGTTCCATTCTGCATGGTGGGAACACTAGCAGGTTTCTTCACTCAGACATTTTTGCACTTACCACTCTGTCCTAGTACCAGCAACTGGCAGAGCATGCAGTTATTAAGTGTTGCTGGGCCATTTACAATTGCCACAGATGCATTTAAAGCACGCTGAAATCCTATAAGCTTAACCAAACTGAAGACCATCCAAATTTTACTGAACACACTGGCTATGGGGAATTTCATTTACCCCACCATCAACTGGGAAACCTACTCTAGCCCAAACTCACTGGCACAAAAGTTACTCAGCTTTGTAAATTCAAATGCCCTGGGGCAAATTGTCCATACCCCGACAAGAGAAACAAACATTTGAGAGAAACCTAGCAAGTACTGCCAAGGCCTTTTACAGCTATGTACGTAACCTAAAGGGTAGGACCCAAGCATGTGCAGAACTGGTGGTCAACTTTATCACACACACTGACCCCCACAGAGATAGCGAACCTGCTAGCAGATAACGTTTGGTGAAAATTTCACTCCCTTATCCCATCCTAACTTAAAACAAACCCTCTCCCACATTACATATCTGAAGAACAGGTCCTCAAAGACCTGCCTAAGGCAAAGAACACAGTCTCTATGGGACCAGATGACATCCCAGGCTGTCTTCTAAACAGGCTGCAATATGAACTAGCATCACCACTAAGTACCCTTTACAATCTTAGTCTAACCACAGGCTTTTTTCCTGTGGAATGGAGAGCAGCTACAGTTATTCCCCTCCACAAAGGTGGCCTAGCAACAGACCTGGAGAATTATAGACCCATAAGGCTGACCAGCCTCATCTGTAAGGCCATGGAACGTATTATTATGGACCTCATAAATAAAGACAAAGGTGAACTCCAAACCCTGGATCCTACACAATTTGGCTTTGTGAAGGACAGATCCTGCCTGTTAAATCTGGTAAATTTCTTTGAAAGTGTGACTAGGGCCATTGATGAGGGAAAATCTGTGCACACAGCATACCTCAACTTGGCAGGGGCTTTCAACACAATCCTACATTCAGGCATTATCAATAAACTTAGCAAACTGAATGTAAACCCCTTTGTTGTAAGATGAGCTGCCAACTGGTTCACAAACCAGACACACACTATCATTGGTTGAATCCACATCAGTCAGCAGACCCATTTACCAGAAGGGTGCCACAGGGATTAGTGCTGGGCCTCCTACTGTTTGGTATATACTTCTCAGAAGTTCAGGTCAAAATTAAACGGTTGTGGCTGACCAAGTTTGCAGACTACTGCAAACTAGGTGCAATCATTGAATTCCCAAATGATGTCAGTATATTCCAGGAGGATCTCACACAGACCAGTGACTGGTGTATTAGTCACTGTCTCAAACTGAATGCAGAGAAATGTATCATCATTCCCTTCAGCACAATGTCCCTTCACTTTACCAAATCAACAATACTTTAAGTACCCGTGAAGAGTGGTAAGTGACCTAGAATCAAAGGTTGACCATGACCTTGACTTCGACCACCATGTGTCTACCGTGTAAGGAAAGCTTTCTATGTAGCTCACTTGATTAGTAAAGGCATCGCTTAGAGTGTAAAAAGTTATAACTCCCCTATACTCGGCACTTATCCAACCCATAATTGAGTATAATGTCCCATTCAGTATGTACCATACTAAGCACCTGCAGCAATTAGAGAAACCTCAGAGGTTTCTAACAAAGAGGATCAAGGGTCTCCAGCATGTTCCTTACACGGACCGACTAAAGTCCCTGTCACTATACTCCGTATCATATAGACTTCTTATGGGAGCCTTATGCCTAGTCTAGAGAGACACCCAAGACCCAAACCTAATGAACTTACTGCATACCCATAAATCAAATGGGTGTAGGGCTACCTGTTCCAGGGACTTGTATATGGCCTGCGACTTAAATAGGACATGCTGGATGGACAGATTTCTCTCCCATTGACTGCCACATCTTTGGAGCAGGTTACCAATTCATGTGAAACAGAGCACCTCTATGACAGTGTTCAAGAGGAACCTGGACGAGTGGATGGGACACCAGAAATTCTTACCAGGGATAGTGCCCACAACCATCGTGGACATGGGCAGTCATCACTAAATTTGGTCTTGGGTACTGACTAGTACTTCTACAATATTATATTGGGTTGGAACGGCTAGGATTAAAATGGCCTCCAGGTCGATATTCTAGTAATCTGCTATGATCTTGTGATAAAGCAGTAGTAAGACCTAGTCTTTTCTTAATCCTGCTTTTTAATGTCAATGGATTATGGTTAATAACACTTCAGACTTTTTGTCTAGATTTCAGCTGAGGGGATACTGTTAAGCTCTTAGAAGACAAGGGGCATCTTTCACAGTAAATAGTCTTGTACTTGCTGAAATATAGTAACATGCTGAGATGTCACACACAATTTAGTTCTGCTGTATACCACATACCTTTATCCAGAGTAAGTAGAATAAGTTATACCTCAACCAAAAATTATAAAATACCAATACAATTTGACATGTGATGGCCACATTCATCAGCTATCACTGCAGAACACAAAATATGTAATTCTGGTTTACACAGGATTTAGCTTGCCAGAAAGCTATTGATGTCTGTCTGGATTATTCTGTAAACTGTGTGTGAACAAGGGGTCAATATGTTCAGTGAATCGGTAAGACTTTGTCAGCATGATGTTTGCTTAGCCAGTAGCTCACCTAGTTGCCGTCCTTCGCATCTAATATTAACATAAGGATGTGTTCTGTGTGGCAGTCCATCAGTACATTTTAGAGTAATATTTTTAAGTTGATATAACAGCAGAACTAAATACTTCTCAGTAGACTGAGACTTTACTTTCCATTCACATGGTATTGAAATGTACAAATGTAAATTCACAAATTTGGGATGTTTTTGTATTGCTCATGTAGCATGCAGTACAAGTCTGAAAATCACAATGTTTTAACATCTGAAATCATAGCAGATATGTTAGCAGTTTGAAGGCAAGACCAAATTAAAATAAACATGGCCATTACAAATCAGCAGACAAAATTTCCAAAACACTGAGGGGTGGTATTTGTAGTAATTGCACTTAGGCATAAAGGCAATTTCTGAAGGTTCTGCTTAAGCGCAGCTTTGAGAAGATTCATACAGGTCAGCTGCATTTAGATGAGGCCACTTTTTATCTGTCATAAGAAACACTAGCAGTCCTCATTTCTGCAGTGCTGAGGGTGAAGTGGCAACATAGATAGCATTGCTGGCAGGATTTATCATACTATTATAATGGTACATCCCCTGTCTGTAGTAGGCCATCAATACTGTTCTGCAGATTGACTCCTTTTAATCTTTTTGCTTATTTTAAACAGTAACAGTCATGTCAAACCGATGCTGCTCAGTTGTAGTTTGTGACATTTTTAGTGCTAATATTCTGCACCCTGACTTATAATTGGCTTTATGTGTCATGCACAGTGTCCTCTAAGAAGAGTGTGCATGATGGTGCCTATGATTTTGAGGAAGTGCTATCATCTCGTGAGCTTGATTCTGACTTGCTACGATCATGTGACCTGGATGGATCCAAGTTATCTTACAGACACTGACTTTAAAGTGCTGCAAGACTGAGACCTTGGTGAGGTTCTGCTTCTCGGAAATAAAAGCTGACTAGGACACCCTTCTTTTGGGTTATGTCCCCCCTCAATTTGTCCATTACTTTTCTGACAATCACTTGATGTGTGGCCTACTTTGCCCCCACATGTCTGAACAATGCTCTTGCCTTGTCCCTGTCCACCATTGTTTTCAACTTGAGTCTGGTAGGTCCTGAGTAGTAATGTGTACATGGAAGTAGATATGGCTGCTGTGTGTGCCAGCATAGTACACATTATTGAATTCATGGCATTATTCCTACCTTCGTCCGTTCCCATGTAGTAATGGAAATCCTTTTGTACACTCTGCAGTACTCTGAGAATCTCTAGCTGACTCTTGGTGGGTGGATAGCATGCATCCTACATTCATGCTTGATAACATCATTAAAAACCAGATGGCATGACTTAGTAGGCTAAATACATATGAGGATTGCATGAAGGTTCAGCTTAATGAACTGGTTATTGATTTCCATAATAGAGGATACCAGCTAGATAAGTTAAAATAAATTAAGACATAAGTATTATAAAAGCAGGCAAACAACTTTAAAACCTATTTTCTTAGAACACCAATATAATGGAACTAGTGGAGATATGAACTTGAATATGTACATTTATAAGAATAAAAATCATAGAAACAATAGATGTAGATGTGTTTTAACTTGCGATCATAATATCACACCAATAAAAGGTATTATTAAGAAGTATTGGTTTTTGTTGTTACAAGTACCTGAAGTAAGAGATGTTTATGAGGAAGGACCAGCTTTTGTCATAAAAGGGGTGCTACACTAAAGAATAAATTGTGTTACAAGGAGCAAATTAAGATGAAGAGTTATATACCCAATAAAATGGGTACTCACATGTGCAATCGTAGTTTTTGTAAATTTATTTGCACTGACAAAACAATTTTGCATTAATTGAATGGTAAAATCTTTACACTGAGAGCTTATGGTAGCTGTGAAACAAAAAAATAAAGTATATATGGCCAAATATAGTAAATGCACTGCCTATTATATAGGAAAAACAAATAAAAAAATTAGAGAATATGCAGACATATGTCTGAGGTCAGAAGAAAAATAGAAAGTAATGCATTATACAGACACACACAAAATACAGATAGCACTCATATTTTAAGTTTATGATTTTATATGTAACACCGGAATATTTAAGAGGGGGAGTGTCAAAAATTTAGCTGAGATAGAGAAATGCAAATGGATTTCACATTTAAAGAACAGTTTCCACCAGGTTTAAATGATGCTTTAAGTTTAAAACCTATGTTAAAGGAGTTGCATAATAGAGTAAAATAAAGGTAAAACTTGTCCTTTAAGTCCATTTGATGTCAGGGTCAAGTTAATTTAATAGTTTTAATTGAGTTGATTAAATTATCGCTAAATAATTACGTTTTAAAAAGGATATGTATATAAATGGAATGTTCCTTATTTTTTTAACTGTTTTGCCTAATAAAGCAGCCTCTGCAAAAGTTTACTTGCATTAATACATTATTTACACTACTCTTGGTTCTGGATTACTTTGTTTGTTCCATCAACTCGGCAACACAGCAGAGAAAACATCGTCTAGATTAAATGCATGATACAGATTGCCAGTCCTGGCTCCTAAACTCAGTGCCAAAACATATTACCGTTAACATGATGAAAGAAGACACATCTTTCATTTCATTACTGAGACCCAAGTCCAGCATTAACATAATGAATGAAAACAAGACTTTGTCATGACACCCAAGTAATGTGCAATGCTATACTAACCGGTATAAATAAGTCAGTGAGTAAAGCAGATTTCAGCACATCTGTTAACTGCAGTGCAACAATTTTTACAACGAGAATCAAACATCTTGAATGATTGAAAAAAGCTGTAAAGCACTGCACTAGTACAAACATTTGTCATTTATACTTTGGTCATGCATTTATCACAACGGGAACTGCTCACTGAAAATGTTCAGTGATTTCTCCCCTAAAGTTTTCTGTATAACTTAATAAAACATCATCTACATCCATGTATACAGCTGTAAAAGTGACAGTTTACACTTTCCGACTCCTGTCACTCATAACAATATATAGCAACTGCAGATGTACTACATATTACCCTAAAAGAAATGGCATCCTCCCACTAATATTCCTTAGTGAATTAAAACTGTTTAATTTCCCATTAATTTTCAATTGAAAATATGTATTACCTTGCTTTTACATATTTTGTGCTTTCCCAAATCAGTCACCAACAAACTGAGACCTTGAACCACAGTACTAACTTTTGTACAAGTAGGTGATGAGCACATTTGCCATCTATTTAAATTAGTAGCTTTTGTCATGAATCTGTGGCCCATTTACACAGTTCTTATGCAAAAGAAGCTCAGCCAAGCTGATCTCTATGACTCTCAGCATTAGAACTTTAACATGCCTCCTCTCATAGGCATAAACTGTCTTCATCTTCTCATGGATGAACTGTGCATATGGCTGCTGAGCACAGGAACATGTTCCCAATTCTAGCATTTGTCAACCAGAGCTAAATATGCTATACCTTTGGGATACTCTGGTATGTTAACAGTTAAGTAGAAGTGTAGTGTACCCTAATCTTGCTGCACCTGTCAAGCCATATAGCTAAATATGCTATACATTTGGGATACTCTGGTATGTCAACAGTTAAGGAGAAGTGTAGTGTACCCTAATCCTGCTGCACCCATCAAGCCATATCATACCCTAATCCAGCTGCACCTATCATAGCATACTGTACCTTAATCTTGCTGCACCCATCAAAGCATACCATATCCTAATCCAGCTGCATCCATCAAAGCATGCAGTACCCTGATCCCACTGCACACATTAAAGCATTTCATACCCTATGTGACAAGCCCTCTTCACCCCAGAGCAGTAACTAAGGAGTCTCAATCCTCACCACTGTCTCCGGTAAGGGAGTCTCACTAAAAGCAAGGATTAAAATACACAATTTCCCCTAAGAGTACCCTGGGAACAGGTTCCAAACCTGGGGCTGGACTATATGCTTGACCCCAGATCCCGATTGAGTCTCCATACTAACTGCTGCAGAGCATTGTCCTAGTTCTAGTATCAGATGCACTCTTAAATGTCTGATATTCACACATACACACACTCTTGGGAAAGACTGACACAGATTTACCTGCTGTGTTTCTTTGCCCAAATTACAAGGTAACAGCTGCCACCTGTCAAATACCCCAATACCCTTCAAAAGGGGTGTTCAATTATATTGGGTAAAATAGATATTAAAACAAATGGTAGCATGTATCCCAAGCAGTAAGGCTTTTTGGAGTGGTCCAGGTATCACAATAAGAATAAACACACTCAAGTTATTAAAAATATTCACTAAATCGCCAGCCACAATGAGAGGTAGTAAAACATTTAATAATAAATAAAAGGATTTAAAACATATAACTACTGAATAACTGATTCCAATAAACAAAGTTTCACACACAGGAAATATGAAAATAATACTGTAGGATAGACCTCACATTGATTTTAGAAAACGTTTAACTAACTAGCTGTAGTTCCTTGACTGTCTCTGAAGATAACTGTCCCTTTATACTCTAAATAACTCAACAAGGCAAGATTATACTCTTACTTCTGCAAGGCAAGATGAGGAATTAAATCCACACTCCAGGCTGTTGGCTGTCCTCAGTGACTGGAACCAGTTGGACTACTACTACTGAACAGCTCTGGAAAACAACTGAATAATAAATGAACAATTGACTCAGAACCTGTTTTTATAGCAGATTTTTTGTTTTAAGTAACAGGTAGCTGCTATGAAAATTCTACTGTCTTACATTAGACTTTGAAAAGTAAACAAACAGCTGCACTGAAGATTAAATTCTCCCAGCCCTGGGACACAATGACATTACATGGAATCCAGCTGACTCTGGCATAACATACATTCAGAATTCTCTTAAAATGTACATTTGTTCAGATAGAAGAACATTATTTGACATTCAAACATCTTGTATAAATCATAGTGATAATCAAAAGACATAAACATATTTACAAAAGTATACCTAGTCATGCTGGCATATGTAACACAGGGTAATTTGCAATTATTTACAAAACTTCAGCCCATCATGATAGCACAGATAACAATATCTGATATCCTCACACTTCTCCCCCCTTTGAAGACTCGAGCTAGATTTTCAAGTGACCCTGGAAAATCATCCCTTGAGAAAAATAGGACCGTCTGAAAGTGTATCAACCCATACGTCTTCTTGACAGTCCATCTGCATTAGCATTATTGACCCCACTACAGTGTTGCACTGTCATGTCATATGCTTGTAATCCCATGCTCCACCTCAGCAACTTGGCATTTTGCTTACTAACTCTAGCCATGTTAAAGGGTTATGGTGTGTAACCACAATGATTTTTCTTCCATACAGGTAAGGCTGAAGCTTTTGCAATGCCCATATTATGGCTAGGCATTTTTTCTCCTCAGCTGCATAGCACTTCTGCCTGGTTTGCAGTCTATGGCTGAGCTAATACCCCAGGATACTCTTCTCCTTCTGAGGAAACCTGGCTGAGTACAGCCCCCACCTCATAATTTGAAGCATCCACCTGTACAGCAAATTCCTTGCTGTAGTCTGGAATGGCTAACACAGAGAGTCCTCCCAAAGCATGTTTAAGCCTCTGAAATGCCTGCTCACAATCTGTAGTCCACACTACCTTATCAGGCTTGATTTTCCTTGTTAGGTCAGTAAGGGGTGCAGCTATTTTACTGTAGTTCGTCACAAAATTTCTATAGTACCTTGCTGTCCCTAGGAATGCTTTTTGGTAACAAGGACAGGCCAGACCTGAATAACCTCCATTTGGTAGGTTCTGGCCTAATCTTACCACGTCCTACTCTATGTCCCAGGTAGGAGACCTCTGCCATAACCACCTGACACTTACTAGGCTTAATGGTCAACCCTGCCCTTTTTAATCCACCTAAGACCTCCCTGACATTTTCTAGGTGCTGTTGCCAGGAACGACAGTAAATGGCAATATTGTCCAAATAAGTGAGAGCATGGTCTCCTGCTGCTACTAAGATATGATGTGCTAACCTCTGGAAAGTTGCTGGGGCATTTTTCATCCCAAAGGGCATCCTTGTAAACTCATATAATCCAAAAGTTGTTACAAAAGCTGACCTCTCTGCAACAATGGGAGTCAAGGGCACCTGCCAGTATCCCTTGGTCAGATCAATAGTGGTTAGATAGTTAGCCCTTAGCCCCACCCAGCTGTTCTAAGGCTTCATCTGTTCTAGGCATGGGGTGCACATCTGGCTCTGTATAACTGTTACTTTCTGCATTCTGTGCAAATCTTGCACTACCATCTGTCTTTGGTACCAATACTACTGGGAAACCCAAGGACTACTGGACTCCTGGAATAACCCCAGCTCCGATATCATCTTTATATCCTCCTTCAAAGTCTGTTTGACTTGCTCAGGCACCCTATAACGAGCTTGCTTAATAGGCCTTTGGGGTCCTGAAATCCACATGGTGCTGCACTAGGTGGGTACACCCAGGTTTCGCGGTGAACATGCCCCCAAACACCTGTAACACTGTTCATATTTCTTTAACCTGAATAGGAGGAATAGGAGATGGCCGCTGAGATGCTACCTTTATCCCAGAAGTGTCAGCCCAAGCCTCACTGAGAAGATCACCAGATCCCCCCTCAGACTCCTCCTGCCATACACTGCAAATACTCAGCACCAGGGCCTCCCTATCATGATGAGGTTTCATCATGTTAACATGGTACAACTTATGTCCCTGCCTCCTGCCTAGTAAGTTTACCATGTAGTTAACATCATTCATTTTCCTTACCACTTTGAAGGGTCACTCCCAAGCTGCCTGCAACTTTTGTCTGACAAGAATGAGCACCATAACTTGTTGCCCCACAGTATACTCTCTGGGGCGAGCCTTCCTGTCATACCAAATCTTTTTCTGCTGTTGGGCTACTACCATGTTCTCCTGGGCCATACCTATGAGCTCCCTAAGCCTTGTCCTGAAGTTTAGGACATATGCTTCAACAGACTCCTTGTGGGACTCACCCTCCCACTCATCACAAATCAAATCTAAAGGCCCCACACCCTATGCCCATACAACAGCTGAAAGGATGAAATGTCTGTAGATTCCTGAGGTACCTTTCTGTGTGCAAATAGGGCAAATATTTGTCCCAATCCCTTTTAAACTGATCTGCAAATGCCCATAGCATAGTTTTTAATGTAGAGTTTAACCTCTCCACAAAACCATTAGTCTGGAGATGGTAGGGGGTGTTTTTAGATGCTTCACCCCACAAAACTTCCACAGATAAGCCGGTTGCTCTGACATAAAGTTAGTACCTCAATTAGCATCTCCCTCAGAAAACCTTACCTGCTGAAAATTTCTGACAAAGCATTTGCCACTTTCTCTGCCTCAGTGGAGGACATCTGCTACACTTAAAGAAATCCCAATCCCTCAGAGCCACATGCTCCAGGGATCTAAACCTTGTTATCACAATAAACAAAACATGCTGGAGGAATAGGTTCCTGACCCAGAGACTCCCCAGACTCTGGAATAGACTGCCCATACATGTCAAGCAGAGAGCCTCTTTGGCCCTCTTCAAAAGGAACCTTGATGATTGGATGGGGAAAAGGAAATTCACCCCGGGGATCACGTCAGTCGCCCTGCTAGACAGGGTCCAGGGAAGTAAATAGTGTGGGAAGAAATATCCAGGAAATTGTTATGGCTAGGCTTGTATAGGCCCTAGGGCCGATAGCCTAGTACCAACCTATGAACCTATCTAGTAGCATAATGTACTACCAGGATATACTTCCCTGTAGAATGTGGAGTACTCAGAGACCCCATGATATCCATAGCTACCTTCTGAAACAGCTCTTCAGTCACAGGCAAAGGCATCAACAGAGCCTTGATCTTGTCTGCAGCCTTGCTTACCTTTTGGCACTGCTCACAGGTCCTGCAGTACCCTGTTACATCCTTTCCAGTCCCTGGCCAGTAAAAAGTTGCCCATAATGTCTTTCTTGGAACACTTTTTATGTTCATATGACCTGCAAAAGGAATGTTATGGGCTATGGCTAGAAGTGCCAGAAGGTAGCCTCTACTGTATTAAATCACCCTCTAACCCTCCCTTAGGGGTCCACTCTGTACAATAACCCTTTGTTTCCAGTATATAGACTCCCTCTTTTGAGCATTAGGTGCTTCCTTAGCTACCTCTATCAAGCCTCGAAAAGTAGGGTCCGAAAGCCAAGCCTGCCTCAACTCTGTCTCTGTAACCTCTCCCAGCTCCCCTTCCTCAGGAAGCCTAGTACCTTCTGACAGCAGTGCCTCACTGTCAGCCTGGGTACTACCACTCACCTCTGTCCTTGCAGTCAGCATGTCTACGGGAAAAACAGAACCTATCAACAGCTGTGGTTCACCTTCAGGCTCATTGCTACAAGGTAGCTCCCTACTTGAAGTAACCACATCACCAGCCCCAGCTTCAGGCATATAGGATCTGACTGGGTCTCCCCCCAGGTTACCAGACCTATAGATCTCTAAGCTTGAATGCATTTAACTGCATGCTCACAAGGTACTACATTATCATTCCCTTTTAAGACATCTGCAGGTATATCCTCAAATACACCTACCTGCTTGTTCCCTTTTCCACTCTCCCAATCAAGACGAACCCTGGCCAAAGGTATTTGGAATCTGGTCCCTCCCAAAGCTCTGTCTGGTGTGGACTGCTGTCTCTTAGCAGGGGCCTGTCTTCATGCACTAAAATACAGTACAAATTTTGATGATAGTTTGCCATCTCTGTTGTTTCCAGACAACTTACCACTGCATTCTGTCATTCCCTTCACATTTTGTTTCTCAGCTTGCATCAGTGGACATTTGTATGCTACATGACCCCCCTGATTACATTTGAAACATCTAATCCCTGATCCTGACCATATGCTTGAACTAGTGCCCCCCTCCCCATATTACTGGTACAAGGTAATGGCTGCCACCAGTCAAATACCGCAATGCCCTTCAAAGGGGGTGTTCAGTTATATTGGGTAAAATAGATATTAAAACAAATAGTAGCATGTATCCCAAGCAGTAAGGCTTTTCAGAGTGGATTTTGTATTATCACATTAAGAATGAACACTCTTACGTTATTAAAAATATTTACTAAATAACTAACCTCAATGAGAGGTAGTAAAACATTTAACAATAAATAAAAGGTTTTAAAACATGTAAATACTGAATAACTGATTACAGCAGCATTTCACACACAGGAAATATGAAAATAATACTGTAGGATAGATCTCATATTGATTTTAGAATACCTCTAACTAGCTGTAGCTCCCTGACTATCTGAAGATTAACTGTCCCTATATATTCTAAATAACTCAGCAAGAGAAGATTATACTCTTACTTCTGCAAGGCAAGATGAGGAATTAGGTTCACGCTCCAGGTTATTGTCTGTCCTCAGTGACTGGAGCAACTACTCTGGAAACAACTGGATTACTACTACTGAACAGCTCTGGAAAACAACTGAATGCTAACTGAACAACTAACTCAGAAGCTGCTTTTATAGCAGATTTTTTTTAAAGTAACAGGAAGCTGGTATGGGAATTCTACTCCCTCATGTTAGACTTTGAGAAGTAAACATACAGCTGCAGTGAAGATTCTGTTCTCCCAGCCCTGGCACACATCATATCTAGGTCAGCTGACGCTGGCATAACTTACATACATAATTCTCTTTAAAAAAAAAAGTACATTTTGTCAGCCAAAAGAACAACATTTGACATTCAAACATCTTGCATAAATCAGAGTGATAATCAAAAGACATAAACTTATTTACAAAATTATACCTAGTCCTGCTGGCATATGTAACACAGAGTAATTTACAGTTATTTACAAAGCTTCAGACAGTCACTTTAGCACTGATAGCATCTGATATCCTCACCCTAATCCAGCTGCACCCATCAAAACCATACCACTCCTTAATTTAGTACCAATCACTTGCATCTAAGTGACAGTAAATAAAATTAAAACACTTAATGGTTTGCAAACATTAACAATTACTGCATTGTAAAATATTATAACCAGCACCAATTGGAAGGCCATGCTGTCATAACCTGTTATATTATCAACCCAAGCACTGTTGAGGTATTACTACAATTAAGGTGCTGACACAACTGGAGTAGCATTCAAAACTTTAATATAATCATATAAACAGAATGAAACTTAAAACGTTTTAACTATTTCACTGCGTTTTTCTTCCCAAGCAACTAGGACTTTATCATACTATGCAGTAATTAGGAAAACTTAATATATACAGATTCATTAAGATTCAATTACATAATTAACCCACAACCCAATCAAGATGCATCAATTTCCTTACGATAACAGGTTCAAGAAAAACACAAAGAAAACACTTTACATAAGCCTATACAGAATAAAAGCTCATAAATCTTCCCAAGCAACTAGGACTTCATCATACTAGGCAGTCATTAGTAAAAATAAATATATACAGATTCATTAAGATTCAGTTACATAATTATCCCACAACCCAATCAAAATACATCAATTTCCTTACGATAAAAGGGTCAAGAAAAACACATAGAAAACACTTTACATAAGCCTGTACAGAATAAAAGTTCATATCTATATGTATAATAAATGCACACATACTTAATAAAGGAGAGCGATATGTGACGGAGTAAAGCTGGAGTTTTTTGAGACAGTCTGCGTGTGCATCTGTTTGAGACCGGTAATCCTCTTTGTGAGGTATTTGTGCGGCTTTTCCAGTTGTAGATGTCTTGTGAGGTACATACCAAAAGGGGAGTTATACTCTATAATGGGCCTAATGATTGATAAGTATAGGGGAACAATGACCTCTTTTTTTCTGGATGAAAAACCTTTTGTGATGAGGTGTGCCACGTAGAAGATTTCTTGACTACTGTGGTGATGTGATTATCAAAGGAGAGACTACTGTCCACCTGTGTCCCAAGGTCTGTTATCACACTTTAGGTGTTAAGCATACTACCGCCTATGTTGTAGTTCATGGATACAGAGTTTTTACCAAAGGGGATGACAATGCACTTTTTGGCATTGAGCTTGAGGCCATAGCTTTGACACCAGGCATCTGTCTCAGTGAGGCCCTTTTGTAGGATGTCCACATCATTAGGAGTTTTGATTATGGCTCCTAGTTTGCAGTCATCTGCGAACTTCATTAGCCAAAGACCTTCTGTGTTAGCGTGTACTTCAGAGAAGTAGATATCAAACAGGAGAGGAGGGGACCCAGGACTCAACCCTGTGGTACTCCACTTGTCACTGGTCTGAAGTCGGATTTGGAGTCTGCTACTTTCACAGTGTGGGTTCTGTCAGGTGAGCCAGTTGGCAACCCATCTTGTGACATAGGGATTTATCCCTAGTTTAGTGAGTTTATCTATAATTCCAGAGTGGAGAATGGTGTCAAAAGCCTTGGCAAGATGTAGATAGGCTGTGTGAACCACCTTACCCTCGTCTACTGCTTTGGTGACTGCTTCAAAGAAGTCTGTCAGCTTTAGGAGATATGATCTGCCTTTTACAAACCCGAACTAGGTGGGGTCCAGAGTTTGGAGATTACCAGTGTCTTTGTTTATAAATTCTATGGCTTGCGGACCAGGCTCGTCAGGCTAATGGGACGGTAGTTCCCGGGGTCTGTGGTGGCTCCCTCCTTGTGGAGTGGGATAACCGTCACTGTGTGCCATTCAGCGGGCACAAAGCCTGAGGTGAGGCTATGATTGAACACGGTACTTAGGTGGGGTGCCAGTTTGTTCTATAGTTCATGTAGAATGCAGCCTGGGATGTTGTCTGGTCCCATGGATGCTGCATTCTTGGCTTTGGAGAGTGTGTTTTTTTACCTGTGCAGCCATGATTACAGGAACTTTGCATTCTTCCAGTATAGAAATGGGCCCTTTAGGGGGTGGGGGGTTAAAGTTAGCAGTGAACCTGTCTGCCAGTATGTTGGCAATATCAGTTGGGTCTGTATATTTAGTGACATTGTGCTGTAACTCAGAGCAGATCTGAGTGTTGCCATTGAGATTCTTGACATAGCTATAGAATGCTTTGTGGTTGTCTTTAGAATTGGTAGCAATTTTGTTTTCGTAACGGGCTTTGGAGGATTTTATCAGAGATCACAGCTTCTTACTGAGGCTGACCAGGGAGCTCCTCCACTCATGGGATTTTACTCTCTTTTGCAACAGTTTCTTCCTTCTGTTGTACAGTTTGTTTATGGCAGGGGACCAGCAGATTGGCTTCCTTTTTTTGGAGGATAGCATCTTGGTGCTGTTTGGGATGGCATGATCCATGCACTCGTGTAAGTGCTTATAAAGTGCAATTGTGTAGGATTCAGTAGTCGTAACTGTATTGTCCATCTGCTTGGGTGTCATGAAGTTCACCACTTCTGTCTTAAGAAGCATGAAGTTGGCTTTGGAGAAATTTTTTTACTATGGTTTCCTTAATGGGGGGTGGGGGCAGGATGTGGATATCTAGGGTGATTAGCTTATGGTCGGATCGGACCAATGAGGTGATGACTTCAGGTGTGGAACACCGGTCACTCATGTTGGTAATGACTAGATCTAGGATATTGTTGCCCCTGGTGGGGGTGTGGATAAGTTGATCCAGGGCATTGGAGTTTATGAATTCCAGAAAGCGTTGAGCAAAGGAGTTGGTACATGAGTAGTTTTCCCAGTTAATGGTGGGGTAGTTGAAATCACCCATTATTAGGGTGTTTGGTTGAACTCTAATATTTTCCAGTACATCAAGAAAAGAGGAGTAGGAATCCTTGGGCATGGTGGGGGATCTGTAGCAAGCTACAATTTGGGTTGCAGTTTTGCCCAGAGTTAGTTGCACTTGGATAACCTCGGATGCATTATGCTGAGCAACTAGCCTGGAGGCATGGATATCCTTAATGAATATGGATACACCTCCGGCTTTCGTGTTCCGGTCCAGGTTACATGGCCAAAAAGTGTGGTAAGAGTTATAGCCTGGTAGTGCAGAGTTGCTCTCTGGAGCCTTGAACCAGGTCTCAGTCACTGCACAGATATAGATGTTTTCCATTTTAAGGAGTGCCTCGAGTGAGTGCATTTTGAGATTTAGACTTCTAGCATTGAGTAGCATCACCCTCAGTTTTTGCTTGCCTGTTCCTGTTACGGTGGTGAATTTGTCATTTGAACCTTGCCTAAAAAAGGCACTGTAGGGCCGGCAAGAACCTTAGCCAGTATCCAGAATCCCAGGGGTGACAGGTGCAGGCCATCTCTGGCAAAGCATTGTGGTCTGTCGACCATGTCATCCAAAGCAGACAAATACTGGATCCCTTTAGAATGACACCAGAAGCTTAGCCAATTGAATGCTACTCAGGGCTAGGGTCATCTTGCCTGGGCTACAAGATTGGAGAGCTCTTCCATGTCTCTTTTCATGTAGTCTAGGGAGGTACATCTCAGGTCATTCACACCAGCATGGTCAATGACAGAGTAATATTTGTACTTGTTGTGGAGTGACCTGAGTGCGTGCGTTATGTGGCGGATCCTGGCACCCGACATGCAGCTGACAGTAACCTTCTCCTTGTTTAGCTTGGTGAGTGGGACATCAGTGTGCCTGACTATAGAGTCACCTATGACTAGTGTGTTGGGTATGTTGTTTTGCCTTATTGGCTGGGGTTGAGTGGCACACTGAGTCTGCGGGCTATGTGTCATTTGGGTTGTGTTGGGGGGGTGGAGGTTGCTTGCATTTCTGCTTTGAAGGTCTCTGTTGCTTGAGCAGATTATTATTGAGTGCCTCCATGAATGTTTTTTGTGTTTCTATGTGTGGATTTTGGTGGTGTAGATTTAGTGAGACTATGTGATGAGTGTGGTGTGGTGAAAGTGTTTACCTTCTCCTTTTGACTGTCAAGTTCAGTCTTGGTTGGAGAGAGCTTTACCTCCAGTTTGGCTAGATAAGTGCATCTCTCATAGGTTATAGTGTTGAGTAGTAGGAGGAGAGGGTTGTCTGTGTACATGAGGCAATTTCTACATTGCCCCAAGATGCCCAGATTCATCAGATAGACACGAGAGAACACTGGGAGCTGACCTTTATACATGCCTGAATAAAAAACTATTTTCCTCTAGATAAGTGAGGAAAGTGTGTACAGGAGCTGTTTTTCTCTAAGCAAGTGAGGAAAGTAAGTACCAAAACTGTTTTCCTCTAGGTATGAGGAAGGTTGAGTGCTGTAGTAATTAGTAGCTTATTTAGTGCTTACAACAAGTGCTGATCACAAATAAGCAAATTCAAGTGCTAAAACTAAGAATCTGTATCTGGACTAAACTAGTTACAGGAAAGAGGGGAAACGAGTGCAAATGTAGGCTTTTAAATCAGAAAGTTGAGAGAGGTGGGAAAACTGCCCAAACAGCCAATTACAATTTCTGGGCCAGGACCTCTCCTTATGTGGTAGATAGGTTACCTAGTGCTTACCACTCCCACTGATAAGATAGAAGGCTTTCATCCAACACAGAAAGCTTGGGGGGCTCAGAAGCTTACATACAGTCCTAGATACAGCAAATCTGAATCTGGACTACACATACAGGAAAGGTATGAAACAGGCTTAGATTTTTTTTTATATACAGAAAAGTAGCTAAAACAGCAGTAAAAACAATTCAAATGCAGTGCAAGCTAGCACACTTGAGTATTTAGCAATGTTAGACCAAACAGTTTAAAAAATGCAATTACATTA
Source organism: Protopterus annectens (assembly GCF_019279795.1). Lineage (NCBI taxonomy): Eukaryota > Metazoa > Chordata > Ceratodontiformes > Protopteridae > Protopterus > Protopterus annectens. The sequence goes on along the minus strand of NC_056739.1, from coordinate 1,585,151,509 downwards.
AAAATTACTAAAAACAAGTGCAGAAGGAGTCTATTAGGTAGAATGAGGTAAAGAGATGGGACTGGGGGGAGTGTCCCAGATCGAATCTACAGTGGGGGTGGGCAACTGCAAATGCCTCCAAATTTAAACAACAAGACAAGAAGGGAGGGTGGGAAGGGGAAAAACACCTTCAGCAGAGATCTGAAAAACTATACAGTGAAGCAAAAATAACAGTGCACAACTCTGAAGTCGGCCAGCAATAATATAAAATTAGTCAAGCAACAATTAACAGTACACAACTCTGAAGTGCCAGAAAAATATACTTAGCTCTGTATATCTCCAGATAGTTTGAAGAGCCCTCTGTCAGGACACAGGAAGGCTCCAGCAACGATATGCAGGCTGTTACTAACAGGGTCTAATTTTATGCAAGTAATCCCTGAGATAGTCAGATAACACACAGGATGTAAAACCAGTTGTACCAATTTAAGACACAGATAAATAGGGGGAGGTTGGGAAAAACACCTTCAGCAGAGATCTGAAAAACTATACAGTGAAGCAAAAATAACGGTTCACAACTCTGATGTCAGCCAGCAATGATATAAAATTAGTCAAGCAACAATTAACAGTACACAACTCTGAAGTGCCAGAAAAGTATACTTGGCTCTGTATATCTCCATATAGTTTGAAGGGCACTCTGTCAGGACAAGAGAAGGCTCCAGCAAGGAGGTACAGATTTTAAATATTTGTCTTATAAACTTAGACATATGTTAGAGTAGCAGGTTTTGTGTTGGCATGCATTTTCTGAAGGATATAAAGTCCAAAACTCAAATGTGTAACATAGGTTGGTACTAGGCTATTGGCCCTAGGGCCTATACAAGCCTAGCCATAACAATTCTTGGGCTATTTCTTCTCACAATATTTACTTCCCTAGACCTCTGTCTAGCAGGGTGAATGACATGATCCCTGGGGTGAATTTCCTGTCTCCCATCCATTACTTAGTGACTTGAATTCTCAGTGAATTTCCAGAAGACCACAAATATTATGAGAAACAGACCAAAAATAGGAGTAAAAAATCTGGACAGTTGAGAGATACGAGTCCCTCATCAGTACTTATCACATAATAGCAAGTTTTTGGAAGGCATAACCATGGTTCTTTCCTAAGTTCTGTTTGAAATTGGAGCACTGTAACCTAAATATTATCAAAACTTCAAGTCTGACTAGTCTCATATGAAACACCATGGAAAGAATTATCATGGAAATTATAAACATTGACACAGGAAACCTTTAGACACTGGATCCCACCCAGTTTGGTTTCATCCACTCTGCAAATTCCATTACACCCACCCTGCTTTACTGTCACTTCCATAGAAACTTGCTTTGACTATTTCTTTATTATTGCTGATACAACTGGATTTAACTGACTTTCTAATTGATGTTACTATACTATTTGCCTTGTAATTTGCTATGAAAATGTTTTATTTATATTGTGTAGTATAATTATATGTCATTAGTGTCTTCACTTTTAACGTAATACAAAAATGCTTTATCATACACCACCAAATATTTTATATAATTTTGCAATTTGTCTCACTCTATTTACATTGTTTCTTGAGCTTTTTCCCCAGGCCTCCTGTTAAAAGGGGTTTCTGCCCAGTTGGACTTTCTCAGTAAACAAATACTAATAAATAATAAATTATGATATGAGGGATGAGGGATGCGAGATAGCAAGCTAATAAAAAAATCATGCTGTCTCTCTTCTGGGCTGTATTCTTATTCATTTTCAAGCTTTGTAATATTCTTCTTGTATTAGGAGTTTAAATGAAAATTATAATTATTGGTATAGTATCTTAGTGTGGGACTTCATGATTTTAAGATTAAAAACAAAATATGGAAAAGTTGAGTTATACTGGAACTTGTTATTCTGGCCTTGTTACTAAGTATGGACATCGCTCAGATCCAGAAGTATTGTGGCATAAGAAAATTAAAGTAATTGTAATCTCAAATTAAAAGTTACACTTTTTCATTATGGTATATGATAAATATTACTAAGAGAACATGATAAGATGCATACCTACTGTTAGCAAATATAGCATTTTTTTTAACCCTTTTATACTTTTCCATAGATGAACATGTACGAATTGTGATCTTGAAATGGAAAATGAATGATGATTTTGATATGTGAAGCTCATTTTATATATAGTTAAACTATGTATAAAAACTCACATTTCCAAGTTTCTTGCATGGATTTTTAAGTAACTGTGTACATACACTGACTTGTTCGCTAACCATATTTTATACTTATAAAGAGTTTTAAGTATGATATATTTGTGTAAGAAATGTGTAGTCCATGTTGGTACTTTGGTAGGGGTTTAGAAAATATATAAATAAACAATGAATTCCTAAATTTCATTTTGGTATGCTGTAAAACTATTGCAACAGCTCTTTCTAAAATTATGTATTCCTTAAATGATACAATGTTGTCAAAGTATGGGAATACAGAAGTGGAGTAAGATGGGCATTCATAACTTAGAGAAAACTGATTCATGGAACAGATCAGGATTCCATGTTGAGGATTTTAGTTGTTGCAGGATGTGGATTTTATTTGTAGGACTGAACTGTGCTTTTTAGTATGCAGTTGATAAGAGGACTGTGATAAAAAGCAATTGGAATTCAGTGTCATTTTATTAGAATGATGATAAAGAATGCTTTTCTTAGTTTAAAGGAACAGTTATCCAGCTCTGCTCTCACAGAAAGGTAAAACACTATGATCCATATGACTGTAGATTAACAACACTGGCATCTGGTGATCTGGTTTGGGGGAAGGCTCCAATAAGTTCTTTATAGTTTGTTCCCTCCTAAACACCAATTTAGGTGCATTTACAATTTTTTGATCTAATAGCAGAATCTTCTGTTACTACAGCCCAATTCTTAAACAACATTTTCCTTATTTGTGTAGTAAGTGAGGAAAAAGTAGTGATAAAACTTATCTAACTAGTTTGAGAATCAGCTAAAGTCTCAGGTAAAGGACCCGGACCATTATTATCAATTTTCCCCACAAGTAACTCTTCTACTTAAAACAGGGAAAAATGCCCCTTTGTTCTTTTTACTTGTACTTCAGTGACAAGCTGATCTATAGGTTCAAGTGGATATGCTCATTTTAGGAACATGTCCTTCAGTTTATTACATTCTATCCTAAAATCCACTTCCAATGATGTTATGTGGACTGCTCTTACTAATTGTCCCTTAATCATGGCCCTCTTATGATGAAGAGGGTGGGTACTTTCAAAATGTCCAAATAGTCCTAAGTGCCTGTACGTACCACAGAGTTCCACAAGGCAACTTATAAAACACTAAACATCCTCAAGCACATACAATGTCCACCTACTTTTCTAAATATTCATCTATTAGGACAATTCAACATTGCTGCATACTACTTACTGAATTTGTCCTATAAACCTTGTTAGACATAATTACCAATGACAGAAAAACTGTACCCAATGCTCAGTGTTGTATGACATTTAGTACAGGATTAGTAGCTGAGCAAAACTAGAACTGCTAGGTAAATTGAATTATCAGCTGCTGCAAACAAAATGATAATTGCTGGGCAAACTGGATTTTTAAGAGACAGTATATGAATCACAGCAGAAAAGTAGTTTACTATAGTCAGTATAGAATTATTGAAATAAGCAGCTACTTTCCAGTTAAAAAAATAGTAGAGTCAGTTAAAGGTATGTGTCAGTGCAATACAACATCAGCAGCATGAGTTTTCTAAATTAAGGACTGCTCTACTGCTTTTAAGTTGTTTTGAGCTCTGCTTTTTCTGTTCTAACATAGTTATCAATTTAAAACATTTGCAATAAACAGCTGTTTACCTAGTAAGGAGAAAATAGTGGAAATAAGATCAAGTTCATCAATCTCAGAAAAACAGAAGATGTGTATCCATGGGAGCCAAAGAGAAAACCTGTTGACAGTTACACCCTTAGCACCCTACATACATGAATAGAATCTCAAGCGTTTGCTTAAGGGAAGCATACTAAACCAAGGCAACTGCACTAGGCCCAATAAAGAAACTCAGTCTTATAATTTTTCTTTCAAGGAAAACATAAATTGTTCCCAAGGCTCAACGTTCAGAGCTGACAAGAAAGATACCACATCCCAATATACTGAGAAGATAACTGCTTGTGAAGACAAAAAACAACTGCAAATACAACCTGCTTCTTTACCTCCCACCACCAAAATGAAAACAGTCTCCTTTTTTGTGCACCTATGGTGTTACATGCTGAAAGAACAAATGAACATACTCATAAGTTTGATTGTAAGGAACGTTAAACAAATAATTACCAAACTCTTCTTAGTCCTGATATAAGCTAGTGTAAGGGATCTTGTATGCACACATCTTGAGTAGAGTTGGTTTCTTACTGCTCGAGGCACAGGGCAAACGTTGAGGATGAGGTTTGTTTACTAAGCCTATATCAAACTTCCACACTACAGAATGTTTTACAACCAAAGTCTATACATACTTGCATAAACAAATCTGGTTACCCTAAGAAATTAATGCACCAAATTCAAAAATAAACCCCTTTGGTGGAGCCCTAATATAAACAGGGTGTGTAGTAATAAAATAATTGCAAAAATAAATCAAACTCTCAAGAATCCCAAATAAATCGAACTCTCAAGAAGCCCAAAAAAAATCTCTTGCTGAACTAAACATTAATCTAAACAAGGAACTCGGGTTCCTAATGAAATCAACCAAAACCAGATACGAGGCAAAATTTGCCACCCAGGCAAAAAGACAACCATAAAACCTTATTTATCTGTGTTTGAAATCTCAGAAACAATGCCCAGCACTGTGTTGAATTAATAGTAACTGATAACACATACTTAGACCCAGCAGTCAGAGCCAATCAACTGGCCAACAAATTCAGCTCAGACAACCCTGATCCTTGAGTATTCTCAGATCAAATACCTGCATCTGTAATACTTTATTTATTTATTTAAGTTCTTTAACATTTGTTAACCAGGAAAGTTAACCTTCAAATCTCAAAACAATAAATTATAAAGTCACTATCTAAGGCAAAGAACATTACATCTATAGGGCCAGATAACATTGCAAGTTGCCTACTAGTTAGTCTGAAACATGATTTGTTAGAAGCCCTACAGAGGCTAATCAATATTAGCCTCAATGCAGGTTTTATGCCAGATGAATGAAGGACAGCAGCAGTTCTTCTCATATCCTACAACAAAGGTGAGGATTCAGTAGACTCAGGCAATTATACGCCCATAACCCTGACCACTCTCATCTGTGAACGTATGCCAACAATATGATGTCCTTCAATGACCGTATATCCACTGTTGTAAGGAAGCCCTTTTTCACTGCACAACTTGTATCTAAACGCATGGTGTCCAGATCCAGAGACATAATTATTTCAGTGTAATTGGCACTCATTAGGCCAATCATTAAGTATAATGTCCCTTTTAGTATGTTCCTGTTGAAACACTTGTCACAACTGGAATGACCGCAATGCTTTCTCACTAAAAAAAAAAAAATCATAACTTAAATCATAAAAACTATGGAGGCTGTCTCAAAGCCTGGACTCTCTTCTCAGAATCACACAAACTATTCAGAGGTGACCTCTGCCCTCACATATAAAGTCTGACCAGACCCTGTTCTGTTAAATCCATTACACATTAACAAGTTCAGTGGTGTCATAAACACCCACTCAATAGAACATGCTGGAGGGACATGCATTTATCACACAGAATATCACTTCTATTGAACCATGTTTTATTCCATATAAATCAGAGTACTTTCCTACTGTATTCAAATAGAATTTGGACTAGTGGATGGGTAACTGCAAATTCATCCCCGACTTAGTACCATTGGCCCTCAAGAATAGGGAAAATGTGTAAATATCCTATCATAAACTTGTTTGGGCCATCTTTGGGTAAATGTGTTGCAAAATATAAGGGATACTAATTACCATAAAAATGCAAGGCCAGACTTCTTAGGTACTCACAGGTCAGCAGCCTAACTGGTAGTTAGGATTCATTAATCATCACAATGCTACAATGGTCATGAAATCATTCATTCTGGCATAACTCACTGTAAAACGTATTTCCTCTCTATATTCTGCACTGATCAGGCACCAAAGACTTGTGACAAAAAAGATCACTAACCTAAAGGACATGAGCTATCAAGAGAGGCTGAAGGCTTTGCCCCCCTCTATTCAGTGTCCTGTAGACTTCCTAGAGGAGATCTGTGTCTTGCCTTCCAGGCCATTGGGGACCCAGCAGGGCAAGACCTCTTCTTTATCTGTAAATCAAACAGACCGGTGAACACTACAACCAGAAATCTGTACCTGCTTCAGCTAATAAACAAATCACAACAAACAGATTTATCATGCAATGACCACTCTTTTGTGGAACAAACTTCCTCTACAAATCAAGCACTGTGACACTATCTTCCTTTAAGAAGGACTTAGCAACTAGATGGGTGTTTATAAATTCAACCCTGATATTATTTGCCTATAACTCCTTGAAAAAAGGTAAGTTCTAAGGGTGGGTACTGGCAACTTGTGAATGGGCACACGGCCCATTTACCTTGTACACTGTAGGGTTGTAAACTACATGTCTACAGGCAGCTTCAAAACTTCCAGCAAACTTCTGTAATACTTAACTGCTAGAAGAATAATATGTGCAAGAAATAAAAGAAGAGTAATCCATTTATCCCCATACCCACTTCCTTTAAATACAGTTTTCCTTTTTATTCCCCATTTAGTTATTCATAATTCAAATAAAACTTAATACAACATTGTTGTATACATTTAGTATAAACTACCTATGAATGCTCTCAGCAGTGGCAACAAATGTGGAATGTGTACACTGACTCACATGCACACATTGTTTTCATATATATGTACACACACACACACACACACACCTCTCCTACATTACTCCTGCCTTGACTGGTAGACAAATTGCTGTACAAATTGAACAAAGTACTAAAAACCATACTTCTCGATCCCTAGGTTGAGAATGAGACCAAACAAAACCAAAAACTTAGGAGAGACTCAAGTCCTACTATTGTTGTTATGTACTAACAGAGCTGTCCTGGTAAAATAACAGGTTTTTAATTAGCATAGTTTTTCTCTAAAATATGAAGTGTGATGTGCAGATGCATACCTCTCAAGTGTACCTTATGAGGAACATTTCTCATCTGTGGTCTTAAAATGTTTATGTTCCTCAAAGTCCCACATTGAAAGAGTCTGCCACACATTCAGTGTGAGGCATTTTTGTAACTAATAAACAGGACAAACAGAACAAAAGCATGTTAAGTCATTAAAAAAGTTTATCTAAGTAAAAATACATTTTAAACATCCTATGAGCTCCCAAACTGAAGTTGTTAGTAACCTGTTAGCAAGTATTCCACACTTTGCCCATTTGTTCCACATTATAAGAGGTAGTGTTTCTTATTTTGGAGAATGAAGGTTGAGAGTTATGTGCAGATGTCTCACTAGTTACTAACTACTGCAGCATTGAACAATCTACCAGAAAAGTGTGCATTTTATGAGGAGCAGACAAGAAATATGTGGCAAAATCCATAATGTTCAGTAGGGGGAAAATAGTACTGCAACAGTATGAGCTACCTTGTTATCTTGAATTCTGGCTGAAGATGGAAAGATGCAATAAAAATATTGCATAATAACTATAGGAATCAATCAGATAAGGTTAGAAAAGACTAAAGGGAGACTGGATAAGCAAATCACAAAGAAACAATGGGACGATATATGTGACTCCCAAATATGCTACAAAGTCTAGTATATTTAGGATCTTTGCTTGGAAGTGTTTGTATAGGTATTTTTATACCCCAAGCAGACTCCAAAGAATTTTTCTTCAGGTAGACTGCAAATGTTGCAAGTGTGATGGGGAATAAAGACATAATTAGGAACATAATTAGGAACATATTTTATCAAGGATAGATTTTATATACTTAGAACATTACTGCAACTGCAGGTTTTGTAATAGAATGCTTTTTCTGAAGCATATGACATCTGAAACTCAAATGTACCTTATTTAGTGACTGCAACTCACAACACATTTGCCAGAAAACTACAGACTTTAAGAAAAACATATCAGAAATGCGAAGCACAATAAATGACACATCCCTGTGTTTTATTTAAATACTTATTATTAAAAACGCACCACACCGATTTACTTGCATCATTGCCAACTTACAAAAAAATAAGAGCTAACACATATGTTAATGGCTTGACAAAAAAGCTACATGTTTTACGAGGACTAGTCCAAAACATGACACCAAATGAAGCATATTTACATAATTTTTGCTTGCTTTGCCAACTTTTAAAAATTACTGTATACAGCTACATCACTTAATGTATCCTAACCCCTAATCTGAAATAAAAAAGTATTTTTCCTAGCTGATTTGACAAAACATATCCGTTTTTTTTTTTTACTTTACTTGTCATTGCCAATTTTCATATTCTAGCAACTCGTAAAAATATAAAACTTTTACTGTTATACATCACTTACCTTTGGTGTATCTCCCCTGACTCACTAAGGAATTAAATAAAGGAATCCTGGGCAATACAGTGAAACTTGTTGTAGTTCACTCTTATGACATGGATTGAAAAACTGACTGAATGTGTTCCTTCCAAAAAGGAAAAAAGTTAGTTAGTAAAAAAAAATATATATATATATATATATATATATATATATATATATATATATATACACACATAAGCAGGTCACAATACAAGTAGAAGGTCTGCAGCAGAAAAATTAATTACAGAAATTATTAAAAGAGGAGACTCCAGAAAAAAAATTATCCAAAGTAATAAATAAATAAAACAAAAGCTGTCACATAAGGAATGCAGCACCACCATCCAGTAAAAACTGTATGGAATTCTACAGAACACTGCTGGTGCTAAGGTATATTTAAAGTTTTGTTAGAAAAGAATGCCTTTAAAACTTCCTTGCCTGCACAACTGCAGTTGCTGAAGTCACTGACGCACCCCCTTCACTCTCAAGCACAACTAAACGATGAAAGACAAGCCGCACCTAAGAACCACAAAGTCAGTTCATTTTCACACCTCTTTCCCTTGCCTTTTGAACTGTGATAATTGGGTAATTATCACCCGTTTACTGAAAAAATGACAATGACGCAAATGCCAGATGAGCTGCAAATTACTATGCTGTCTCAATCAAGGCATTTGCGTGTGCTAAGTTATTTTATCTTATTTACCTGAATTTTAGATTTCACCCCTGGGTCCTAGTGCCCTCCAAGTTCTACCCCATTCACAAAAAAACTGTACTGAAGTGCGTACAGTGAGTATGCCTCCTGACGTCCCTGGAACATCCTGAAGGTTTATATCAGTTGCAGAAGTTGTAAAGGTCCTTTACTTATGCCCATTGCACATCTCTGCAGGAGAGCAAGGCTTACAGCAAAAATCCCATCTCCCAGTATT